>NW_028239847.1:300000-600000 GCF_047967505.1 Dipteris shenzhenensis | reverse complement strand
GTATCTAATCAGAATGATCTCAGGCAACCAAAGAGTCATTCAACAATGCCATGATAGCCCATGTGTGGGACATCCAGGAATCGAGAAGACATATGATCTCGTGAGATGAGATTTCTTTTGGCCAAAGATGAAAAAGCATATTTATGAATATGTGACATGTTGTTTTTCGTGTCAGGTAAGTAAGGCAGAGCGGGTGAAGCCACCTCGACTTTTACGGCCCTTGGAAATACCACTAGGTAGGTGAGAGAGCATTTCCATGGACTTTATTGTAGGTCTGCCTATGACACAAGGTGGATATGATTCTATCCTTGTAGTGGTTGATCGTCTTACCAAGATGGCTCACTTCATTCCAACTAGAGAGTCTGTTAGTGCCCCGCAAGTGGCGGATTTGTTTATTAAACATATATTTTGTTTGCATGGATTACCCAAATCCATAGGGATATCAAATTTATCAGTCATTTTTGGACTGCGGTGTTTGAGACACTAAGGACTGAGTTGGGAATGAGTAGTGGGGATCATCCAGAAACGGATGGTTAGATGGAAAGAATCAACCAAATTTTAGAGGATATCCTTAGAGCATATGTGTCATTGAGGCAACATACATGGGACAAGTGGTTGCCATTGTTAGAATTTGCCTACAATGATAGAAAACATTCCTCTATAGTGTTTAGTCCGTTTGAGCTAAACTATGGTTATAGACCAGCGAATCCAACTACAGTTGGAGTTCCTCGGAAAGTGCCTAGTGCCACAAACTTTATGGTTCATATGCGGGAGATGCTAGCACTTGCAAGAGCTAATATCCGCCAAGCTATGGATAGTAGAGCTAAGGCATATGCGGATGAAAACAGATCCGTTAGAGAATTTAAGGAAGGAGAAAAAGTTTCTATTAGAGTTCCTTCACACTCTAAGTCTTTGACTGCAGGAGAGTGCGCTAAGTTATCACCTCAATATTGTGCACCATGGTTAATTCTAAAAAGAATAGGCAAGGTAGCCTCCCCCTCCTCCCTCTCCTGCAATGCACCCCCCCTCCCAATCCTGCCTCTGCAATGCAACCCCCCCTCCCATGCCTCCCTCAGATCAACGCAACCCCCCCTCTCTCCTTGAGATCAACGCAACCCCCTCCCTCTCCTAGTAGCTGGCTACTAATCCTTCCTCCTCTCTCCAATCAATCTATCACACTCCTCTCCCGGGTCTCGACAGGCCTTTCTGGCCACAGGCTCCTATCTTGTTGGCCTCGACATCAGCACCCCCCCTTCAGTCCTTGACTCTCCAGACTCAACATCAACACCACCTCCTCGCTCTTTGCCTCTCCATAGGGAGCATTGTTCATGCCTACCCGTGCCCCTTCCCACAAGTACAAACCCAAATTACCCCGAAATACTCTATTCATTGACTTTCATACGGCTCGGGTAGCCCGCAAAACAGGATTAGGAACATCCTCCATGGCATCATTTGGCAAACGCACCGTAGATGACCAGGGTGCCGGGTCTACACCACAGAGCACTTCCAAATGCCCTCGAGCAATTGCAGATTCACCTCCCTCCAACAGGATCACTATCATATTAGATGAGGAGCTATCCCCTTTTAGGTACTATCAAGACACCATCCAAGGCATCCAGTGGGCACAATACCGGTGGGGTGATTTGGCCCCACAAAGTACAACTTGCGATCTTCCACCCCCTACTTCATCTTCCTCAATCATTTGGGTGGTTTTCAAAACCTTTCCTTGATCCCACACTCAAGTTGTCTATCGATAATCTTGTCACCTGATGAGATAACCTGCATGTCATGGAGTTTGATACTGTCACACTTCCCCCAGTGGACGTCCAAATGTGTACTACGTCTATTCAGTCTTCTGACGCAACAGACACATTGGGATTCTTGAATTCCCATCATATGTTCACTCCTAGTCTCATATTCACATATCTCTGTCTTCCCACACTTCCCTTTTTGCCACCTCACACTGACACTCACAGTCCTGTCCTTCTTAACGACGTGTAAACCTCATCGTCGAGGACATGAGTGCAAGAAGGTTCTCGAGGGGAATAGTAGAGAGGCACTTTTAGCGAGGTATTTGTTTACTCACTTCTACTCTGCCTCGGGACACTTCTTCATCACCAAGGCGATCCATTCTGCCCTAGACTCCATTCTCTTTGTCAATCCCTACGATTTTGCCTCACTCTTCTACTTTGCCTTCTGTAACATAGTCTGCAAGCAGGGCCCCACCTCACCTTCTTACTTTACCAGTGGAAGGCCAACCCTCCTTCCATTATCACAGGTCACCTCCCTTTGTCATCCCTATCCCCTCCTGTCACCGCCTCTGCCATCTCTTCCACTATCACTTCCACTATCACTTCCCCAGTTCCTGTCTCCTCTCCTCTTTCGACAAGGAGGGCACCTCGACAAGTGCAACCTGATGCAATCTGCCTCGGAGCTTCTTCAGTACATTCTGTTATAAGTTCCCCATTGGTGACATGTCTCGTATCTCCATCAGTCACTTCGCCAGTGCCCA
Source organism: Dipteris shenzhenensis (assembly GCF_047967505.1). Taxonomy (NCBI): domain Eukaryota; kingdom Viridiplantae; phylum Streptophyta; class Polypodiopsida; order Gleicheniales; family Dipteridaceae; genus Dipteris; species Dipteris shenzhenensis. The sequence continues at coordinate 597,488 of NW_028239847.1, read as the reverse complement.
TGCCCAGACTTGCATCTCCATCAGTCACATTTATCTAGACTTCTCACACCAAGAAGGCTAGCATGCCTAAAGAAGCTTGGGATATCACTCACAAATTATATGGCACAAGCACAGAGGCGAGGAGATTTCAACTCAACTAGCGACTCCACGGAATGTGGAAAGGAAATAGAAGCATCACCGACTATGTGGCTGAGATAAGGCAAATTACGGAAGACTTAACCTCTATAAATTGCAATGTGGAAGATGATGATTTGGTGTCTATCACCTTGAAGGGTGTAGGCCCTCAATACAAATCTTTGGACACTCCTATTTCCATGCATGGCACTATGCCCGATTTTGAGGAGCTGGTTGCATTATGGATGACGGAAGAGGTAAAGATTGGGCTCAAAGCCTCCACAAGTAGTGGAAGAGACAATTTGTTTTATGACCAAGGTGGAAGAAGTGATTTTAGAGGGCGAAGGCGAAGTGGACCCCCAAGAGGCCATAGAAGAGCATCATACACATAACCCTACTTGCCCTAACATGCATTCAAAATCTACTTTTGATTACCTAATCCCATCTTTTGAATGCCTAGTAGGGCAAGGGGAGCTACGAGAGAGGAGGGGAGACGTCCCCATAACCCCACTTGCCCTAGTGGGCATTCAGAATGGGCATTCAGAATCTACTTTTGATTGCCTAATCCCACCTTCGGAATGCTTAGAGTAGAACAAGGGGAGGTATGAGAGAGGAGGGGAGAGGTCCCCATAACCCCACTTGCCCTAGCGGGCTTCAAAATCTAGTTCTAATTGCCTGATCCCACGTTCTGAATTCCTAGTAGGGCAAGGGGAGGTACTTGAGAGGAGGGGAGAGGTCCCCATAACTTTTCTGTTATTCTATTTCTTTTCCTAAATTGTTCGTAATTAATCCCTTGTTCGTATCCTAATGAGTAAATTTTCCTGAAATATTCCTAATTTGTTCCTAACTAATCCCTCCCAAACCAACCCAAAATCCCCCCCCCCCTCGCCCCCCCTTCCCCCCCCGTAGTTTTCCCCCTAATTACCCCTTTTTCCCCGATTTATTCCCAAAATTTTCCATTTTCCCCTAATTATTCCCACCTTTTCATCCTTTCCTATTTATTTCTATTTTTTCCTTATTTCCTTAATATCCTAATTTTTTCAATTTTATTTTCTCCTAATTTTATCCTTTCCTAAATTATTCATAATTATCTTGAAATGCTTAGTGAAAGTGGGCATTTGTCTTCTTTTTGGAAGGTCCAGCTAGGACATCCTACAAAAGTATCCTATTTTTTGGGGATTTTTTGGCCATCATTTTCGGGTTGGACCTACCAAACTGGAAATTTTATAGGGTGTCCATAATTTAGTACAAACAACCCCAAAATTTTTAAAAAGAGTAGGGTACATTTGCAGGGAGGATGCCTAGGTTAGAACCCCTAAAAATAGGTCAAACACGCTTAATCCATTTTTTTAACAACCATCTATGGCCTGTACTGACCAAATTGACAAAATTTTCATGTATTTTTTTACATAATTTAATAACTAAATTTAAATATCCTTCATTATAAATCTCCATTAAAAAAATTAATACACATGTATTGATAGATCTAATTAAATTAAATACATGTATGCACCAACAAATATAAATATATAAAATAAAATTGACATACTAAAATAGTTACAAAAACTAACTTTGATAAATATTAATAAATATATACCAATCTATAATTTATAAAATGTAGAAATTGAAGAATATTTCCTATCTATGAATCTCTCTCTCTCTCTCTCTCTCTCTCTCACACACACACACACACAATCCTTTTCTTCATTTTTTCCATGCAACTTACATTCTTTCCCTTGTTGCCCCTTTGGTAAAACTTTTTAAACTACCTCTCCCCTCTCTCTCTCTTCAAATAAAACTTCCTCCCATACTCTCTACCCTTCCTCTCTCTTTCTTCTAATTTCCCTCGAACACTTTCTCAACTCCCCCCCCCCCCTTTTTTTTTCTAATTTAAAACCTATTTTTAAATAAAAATATTTTTTCTCCTAATGTTTTTCTATTTTTCTAAAATTTTCTAAAATCTTTCTAAAATTTTCATATTATTTTTCTCCCTATTTTGTCTATTTTTCCTTTTTAAATATTTCTCTCTCTCTCTCTCTCTCTCTCTCTCTCTCTCTCTCTCTCTCTCTCTCTGTGTCTCTCTGTGTCTCTCTCTTTCTAAACTTCCCCTTAGTTCTTCCAATTTTCTCTTCTCACTAATCACTCCTCTCTTTTTCCTAAATTCCTAAGTTCAACTCTCTCAAACTTCTCCTCTCCCTATTTTTTCCTAAGTTTTGCTTTTCCTCTCCCCCCCCCTTTTTTCCTAATTTATTTTATTTTATTCTAATTTCCCATTTTCCCCTAATTGTTCCCTATTTCTTTTTTCTTTAATTCTTATCCTAATTTCTTATTTTCCCCTAATTGATCGTTTTCCCCCTAATTCCTTCAATTCCTTTCTATTTTCCCTAATTCTTCCCAAATTTTCTAAATTTCCTTTCTTTGAAATTCCTTCTTTAAAATTATTTCTTTAATTTTCTTTTGTTTTAAAATTCTTAAAATTATTTCTTTATATACCTTTGAAATTCCTTTAAGCTTCTCTATCTTATAAATTCTCCTTCCCTTATGCTCTAAATCTTAAAATTACAGTTATTGCTCTAATCCTTATTTTCTCCCCTCCTCCTCTGCCTTTACGTTCACACACTTAAATACACTAAGTTTTTCCGCCCTATGTAACCATTTATTTACTTTTCCTTGAAATCACCCCATTTATTTTTACACTTAAAGCATAATATCAAAAATTAGCTTTATAAGTCTATAGCATGAGCAACTATTTTTATTATGATCGCGATAACAAGGGAGGGGTGTTTATGACACTTGTCTTCCCAACTAAGTTAAAATATATTTCTTATCAATTTTCTTATTGGATAGTGGCAGGTATGTAGACTCCCCTCTTCAATAACAGTAAAGCTTGTGATGACTTATCAAAGCAGAACTTGCCTATATAGTCATGGATTCTATAAGTCTTTTGCAAATTGTGCTCCTCTTGGTTTTCTGTAATGTCTCATAGCAGCTTTCTCTTTTATTTCTATTACCAAAATTATTTTCATTTCTCTATGAAATGGGGTTTTGTCAAGTAATGTCTCATAGCAGCTTTCTCTTTTATTTCTATTACCAAAATTATTTTCATTTCTCTATGAAATGGGGTTTTGTCAAGTCTCACATACATAGTCATGTTTTCCTCTGCAACTCTGGACGGTTGCACATAGTACATTTAAGTCATTATGGCTCTTTGCCTCTTGACTCACTTCGTTGCTCACTGGAGCAACACTTCCTCTCTCGGCAACCATTTGAGTTTCACATCTTCAATAACTCTTGTATCCCAAACACTTCTCAAAATAGACCACTTCCCCCCTTTTTCCTTCCCTTCCTTCTTTCCTTTCTCTTCCTTGGCATTACTATCATCTAAAGCTTCACTCTATGACCTTTGCTTTTACTCTTGAAACCCTCACTTAAACATCTCCCTTCCCCCTCACTTCTCTCTCTATTAATCCTTAAATTGGACTTACAGATACTTCTGTCTCTTTCGGGTAGATAGAAGGTCATCACACTAGGTGATGGCCTACTGTCTCACCTAGTGTAATGTACCCTACTGGGGCAAAGGTGGGTACACATGCACACGCACATGCACATGTGCGCACGTGTGGGCACACACACCCCCCCCTTCCCCTTAGGGACCCTTGTGGCCCCAAGTAAGCATGATGGGTCCACAAGACATCCCCTCGAGGACCTTTATGAACCTCTGGTGTGCCTATAGCTAATAGGCCATAATGACACTGAGGGGATATGGATGCCGGATGGCGTTCACTTTATGAAACAATTCGGCTCTTTCAGTTTACTTTGAGAATTTATAAATGTAAAATGTGTATCCTTCTAAGTGCTTTATAGATTAAGGCATTATAGATTTTTTATTTGTATTAAAAGAGATGTCCACGTACTATAAGAGGTCACATTGAATGTGATGGCCGCTAAAAGGCTTTAGTGCACTAACATGCCTTGTATGGCACGATTTAATATATGGAGAGGATATTGGGATCTACCAATATACTTCAAGCGAGGATACTAGCTTGCCTCATTACATTACTAGTGTGTGTCGCGAGGGAGATGAAGAGTAGCGTGGCAACTTGAAGAACATCCCTCTCTTTCCCCCTCTCTCTTTCTTCCCCCTCTCCGCAACGGAGGACTGTTCAAAGCCTTCTCTCTGTTCTGCAAGCGAAGTAGGTGAACTCCAAGCAGCGTGTATAAGCTTCAATGCCATACTCAACCGAAAATCCAGTTTGGGAGGGCATTGTCTTGCTGATGAACTCGTGCACAAGCAAGCGATATACTTGCAAGCATAGCTCAACTACACAGACTTTAGTGGTGGAGCAATCCCAGGTAAGTCGCTTAGGCTGTAAGCATCATCGCTGCTCACTAGTAGCCGGGCTCGATATGTGACATAACTTATTATTTGCTGGAACGATGGCCGATGATTGTTTTCCCTCCTTGGTAGAATGCAATTTCTTGCTCCATTTGTACACCTGCACTCCATAGCTTGTAGCTCTCAAAAATTTGAGCACGTGAAACTTGAACGGGGAGCGAGCGTGTCACGGATGAGTCTAGGAGTCTTCGCTCCATTGCCTAAGGTTTTACCGTGACTAGCAGCTTCCCGACACTCTTACCGTGACTGCTCTTTTGCTCAGCCGACTTCTCCATGAGCCTCCCTTCCTTGTAAATGACTCCCTTCTAAATGTGTGTGTGTGGAGGGTCAAGTAAGAGCCGAATACTTGGCTCTCCATCACTCTATCCCTTGGACCTGTTCTGGGTGAACATCAGAGTTCTCGAAGCTTTGCCAGTGCTAGGAATCCCCAAGAAAAACTTTGCTGTGCCAGTGCTAGGAAGCCCTGAGCACCTGATATCAGTGCTTGCATGGAAGGCCTGGCGAAACATGGTTGCTTATGATCAATGCGAATAACAATACAGAGTATCCAACTTGTGACAAGTGACTAGTGACTAGGAGGAGCTCAATAAGTGGCTCGGACAAGCGACCCCTCCATGAAACCATGACCACGAGCAGGCCGTGCCTCTGAAGCTCGTGGGCAATGACGAAAACCTCATGAATGCTGAGACCAACACTTAGGAGATAACCGTACTGAATGGGACCAAAAATCATAAGCTCTTGTCCGCTACAGTCCACTACATATTATCATCAGCATGATAATATGTTGGACAATATTCTTGACCTGGGAGCTCCCGAACGTAGCTACGGAGCCTGCTATGTACTGCATTGCGATTGTGGCTGCTGAGTATGATCATAAGCTTACACAGTCAGAGATTTGTGACTGTATTGTGAGCCGACCTTCCCTGTATTTGTGGCTCTATAATGGCCAACCTTCACTCAAGCCCTTAATGCTTGCCTTTGTTGAATAGCTCGCTGTGGTGTATATGCAATGTACATGGGGTACATAGTTTCTTGATACGGCTATGCGAGAAGGCACGAGGAGCTGGCAGCTACTGCTTGCAACTTTGCATGATGTTAGCCTAACTACGCTTTGGCATAGTTTCTTGCTCTTGGCTTCTTACTGCTTGCAGCTTTGCATGATGTTAGTAACTGCGCTTTGGTCACGTTGGTATACTTGCTTGGGTATCTCTATGACTTTGAAACTCAACACTGTGCGTGATTAAGTAGATTCAGTTGCCTCCCTCTCACTGGCAGCATGAAGATATGGTTGCTGCAGTAAATTACGAGTTTAGAGACGAGAGTTGCATTGTCTCCTTAGCTTTCTGTCAGGTTCATTCTAAATTGGAAATTGAAAAGCCTTATCACGTTGCGCACCCGGTGTTAGTTGCTTCATTGTTTTGGACCAGCATGGCTGTTACCTCATTCCGGTGTTAGTTGCTCCATGGTTTTAGACCAGCACGGCTGTTACCTTTTCTCTACATTTCATTTTAAACAAGTTGCGATAGCTTGTTCATTTCCTTACTTCCGTGTGTTACACTGCATCTGGATTGTCGCTACAAAAGGGAAGACTACGATCTGCCCTTTCCTTGATCTTCCCCATTGTGATATTAAATGCCGTTGCGCTTCGGTGAAGGTTTTGGGCATACTAGAGACTAGCACTTTACCTTACTGGTGGATCTACTCAAACTGAGGACTACGGGCAATTTGTGCGAAAGGAGTTCAAGTACTATAACTTTTATCAGTTTACCTTACTCGATCTGCTCAAACTAAGGACGATGGGCAGTTTGAGCATGGATTGTCATCTAGTTTGAGCATGCAAGTAGATGGTGTAATCATATGCTCATGATTTGGATATCCTCTACCCACAATTGGTGCATGTAATTCACGTACACAAGCTTGGACAGACGCTTAGAATTGCATTGTTGAAGGATATGCTTATGTTTGATATGCTTTAAGCGTGCTCTATTTCTACATTGTCATGCCTAGTAGTATGCTAGAACTACTATATACTTATAGTAGTGTAGCTTTATACTTTATGTGGCATGGCTCTTATCATGATTACTAGACTGTTATGGCATGGAGTTACACTTAAGAGGATTTTGAGCTCCTGATCCTTCTGGTTATGTTTCTCATAATCTTTTACTTTACTATAGATGAAAGAGAAAGGATGCTAGTAGAGCAAGCACTAATTCTCGTCGGTTTCATTGTTTGCACTTCACTTTTGCGAACTGGCTAATTGCAGTACTTTAAAGGCTGTAACAATAGCAACTTTTAGCTATTTTGTAGAGAGTATAACTTCTGCTATGTTTGATTGATACGCTCCTAAAATAAAAATTATTGCTTGTCCAAAGATCTAAAACTTCTCCGTTTAAAGTAGAATACGATTCCTTATGTATTGGAAGATATGCAGCTTGCAATATGGCTGTCCACAAATTTTTGTCACTAGCAATAATTTACTGGCTCTAGCAAAACAACTTGTAGCTGTCTTGTAGAAAGTATAACTTTTGCTACAAAGGTCGGATGGATATGCTTCCAAAAGAAAAATTATAGCTTGTCCATAGATTTGCAACTTCTCAGTTCAAGTCAAAATGCGATTCCTTATATATCGAAAGATATGCAGCATGCAATATGGCTGTCCATAAATTTTCGTCACTACTTGAGAAGGGCATCCTTTGTAAAATTGATTACCATTTGCTTATAACACCCTCTATTTTGGGATAGTCAAAAGCATGTTATCTAATTCACTATATATTTTAGAAATGCTTCATCTTAATCCCCCGTATCGATGTAGATTTCATGTGAATTACTTGTATAAGCACTTGATAAAATTTATAAATGCCAACTGTCTTGAAAATGCCAAGATTTTATTAATGCTAATCTAGATTGAGCGACAAGGATAACAACTATGTGCCGGCCTTGAAGCCTGGCTTCCACATCAAAAATATATTGTTCTAACTTTCATTTTTGTTGTGATGGTGCTAGGTGAGTTGGCACACCTCTCTGTCGGATTTGTAAGTAGAGTCTTGGGCATGATATTGTGGAAGAAGACGTTGGCAACCTTGAAGAATACACTTGAGAGAGAGATATAGTGCTCTCGACCCTGTTATGCATGCTTACATAATTATATGTGTTTGCAATTTAAGAACTTGAAGTGAAATACCTTGTAACTTAATTTAGAAACTATCTTATGGCTTTCACCATTGGAGTAATTGACAAAATGTTATTCTCTTGGATTCACAATGTGAAATGTAGCGAGAGTAATTAAATGGATTTCTCTTTTCTTGAGGATTATCTCTAAACTCTACTGCACCTGTTAGCACTAACATAAATGTGAACATAGTCTTGATAAAGCAATGCCTACCAGGGGCCTTTCAAAGTGTTGACTAAGAGCATGGATTAGTGGAGATTTAGATTCATTGAAATGATAGGTAACACACACACACACACATAAATATATGCTCTTTACAGCATCGTAATGTTTGACTCGCCTTCAAAGAATGGACCATTAAAATAGTTTGGGTGTTAAATATCTAATCAATCCTTCAAATGCTCCAAAACAAATAATTATGGCTCATGATAGCATCTTAATGCTGGACCAACATTCAAGAATGGACACCTTTAGTACACACACACACACACACACCCCTTCTTGATAATTAAATTCAAGAATGGATGTACTTTATAAGCCAACCTTTTGCATAGCATTTAATAAGTCAAAAAGCTTGTTGCTTAGTTATGGTCAAGAAAGGATATTCTTTATAATCGGTTCCAATAAAATGCTTTTTGTACATGGCATTTAATGAGTCATAAAGCTCCTAGCAGAAAAAAAAGGGGGGCAAAAGCATTAAACACTACTACACACAGATCCTATTGCGACGTTTACGTACCGACGTTTAGCGCCCGCTTAGCGTTAATCGTCGATATGAAAAGCGGGTTTTCTAAATCGTCACTATATAGCGACTGTTATTAAAAGTCGCTATATAGCGACTTTTGCAAAAGTCGCTATATAGCGACACTATACAAATTTATAGTGACGTTTTTACAGAGAGGTTTTTTTTTTTAATAGGCCTTAAAAGTTAGTTTTTTTCAATGACAAATTCTTTTAAATTTTCATACATGTTTGAGCTCATAGAGAATAAAAAAATGAGAGCATGTACATCAAGCCTTTGAAGCTCATATATTCATGTCCAAGTTTGAGATGAGAAACATCAAATAAGAGCATTTACATCAACTGTTTCATCTTGAGCCAAGTCTAAGGCACCAAGCAAGTCTATCTCCAACTCTATACCGAGTTGATCTCCTATATCATCATCGTATTCTAGCATCGTATGTTCACCTAAAAGTATTTGATCATCTTCTTCAATAAAGCTTAAGTGTGGTGATTGATCTTGATGATTGTTGTCTTCTTCGTCAATATCGTGATCTCCATCCTCCTCCCGTGCGATGTCATTATGCGCATCTTCCTCTTGGCTCATATGGTGATCTACATCTTCTTCGCTAGATTCATCAATTGGATCCGGCATTGGTAGTGGCATCTCCATATCCACATCTCGATCTTCAAAATTTTGCTTACTTCGTGATGCAACTTGGATCATGTACCACCATCTTGGATCAGAACGATCCGGATGAAAAACCACCTATATTGAAGATGGGTGCCAAATGTCATCAATTATATATATGAAATTATGCTCAAGTACATGTATCAATGGACTTTAAAAACAAAAGCTTCGACTAATTAAATCATTAGTATGCACCTGCTCACAGTGCTCGGGAAGAACAAAAGTATCACTTTCATCGGTCCAATGTTTGGTGGAGTCTATTGCAAAGAGACCGCTACTATCTTTTCTCACTGTCGCATGGGGACCGTTGTAAGTAGTTCTAAAACATTTTACATCAAGAATGAAAATAGTAAATCGTCTGAAATCAATTTCATAGATGTCGCGTATGGTTCCACAATAATCCAACTGTGAGGAGAGAAGATTGGTATCTGAAGCACTTGCTCGGCTATCTTGTGTGAAGTTAGCCATGACTCCACAATCATACGTGACTCTCTTTGAATCGATGCATTCCATGCGAAAATGTCATCCATATGACCATAATGCACTGTACTTTTTGTACTGTAAAAGAGCATCATTAAAACAATGAAGATGCATCTATTTTATAGCATATATTGCCACAAATAATTACTTAATTACGTCAAGAGGTAAGAAACTTACATGCACCATACATCCAGATGATAACTCTCGCTCGCGCTCGTTTATTGTCTCTCCATCACGTTCGGCTTTATGTAGAGCCAGTTGTAGCCAATCAAGTAACATGTGAGTAGGGAGAAGAGCCAGATCTCGTGGATATGGTTGTGATCGCCTGTACATTACTCTGAATCTCGTCCTTGCATTTATTCTTTCTGCTTTGGCCACTTCATATCTCTCAATCCACTTCTGCATCTCAGGGCTATTGAGGATACAAAACTTATTGAATTTCTCCATTTGCTCTTCACTCATCTTTCTTTCAATCCCTTTTCCTTGGGGAACCTCGCCAACGATGTGATCATCATCCTTGTTGTGCCAAGCTTGCGGCATATCAGGATCCGTGGATGCAAGAAACTCTGTGATATATACTAATGACTCTTGCACAAGCCATCCCTCTGCCATGCTTTCTTCCATTCTTGCTCTTTGTCTTACAAACCCCTTTAAAGTTTTCATAAACCGCTCGAGAAAAAACATCCATCGATTATGAACGGTACCTGCTATAGCCACCTCATCAACTATGTGCACAAGCAAGTGGACTTGAGTTGTCATAATGCTCGAGGGAAAGTGCTTCTCAAGCAAGCATACGGCTTCGATGGATTCCACCCTAGCCTTCTCGATGCTCGATATAGAGATATCTTTTTGAGATATCCACCTATTTCACATGTCCATGAAGAAAATACATAATGCGATTTGATAGTAAGCATACCTCACAATACCACAGATCTTGAATATAGCATTTCTAACATCTTCTTGTAAGCACCCTTTTATTGTAATTGGGAGGATGAACTATCAAAGCAACAATGAAGTCATGTCAACAATATAACATAATAATAATTACGCTAACGCATCACGATTATCGGTATACTAATTCTACTTAGAATACCTGTAAGACCTTGTGCCAATCATGGGACTTGAGGCCACTAAGCTTATTGTCCTTTGAAAATGCTCCTTTCAAGCAACGCATGTACCCTGTCAGTGTTTGAAAAGAGGCAATGTCTGCCTTGACCGCTGCCTCCTCCCTCCGGCCACTGATTATCTATGTGCTTCCAAGCTGCACAATCTACGGGAATCCTCAATGTGTGATTAGTGGACCGATGAGATGCATGCCATGTCATCAACTCCGCTATGGATTTGCATCGAAACATGTGTTGTATTCTTGCAATGATGGGAAAGTGTCTCAAGACCTTTACCGGTATCCGCTCACCCTGCAAGTCATCTCTATATCGTTGTTCCCCACACTTTGGACAACTAGCCAAATCTCCATGCTCACGACGAAAGAGAATACAATCATTACGGCAAGCATGGATGGTATTATAATCCATACCCACCGTTGTTAGCATCTTTTTCGCTTCATCTCTTGATGCGGGCATGGTATTTGGTGCAGGCAACATCTTCTGGAGAACCTATGACAAAGACACTATCCAAATGATGATTCTCAAAACAAACAATATCCAAATAATGAGTCAAATTAATGCAAGGGCTAACCTCATTAAGGCCGAGACACTTGTATCCGACCACCCATATTGTACTTGTAGATTCAAGATTGAGAGACAAGCACGTAGTTTAGACATCCTAGCACCCTCATACAATTGTGTTGATTGCAACTCTCGCATTTTGACCTTAGACTTTAACATCACGTGTACGTGGGATGTAGTGCCCCTAAAAATGGAATCCATCATGTCGACCATACCCTCGTCGTCATCCGGGAGACTATAGTCTTGCTGAAAGTGAGAAGGTATATGTGTACCCTCGTCACCCTCCTCATCCTGTTTTAAGATTTCATGTAAATATAAGATCTTCTATTTCCTGGTATACAATAAGATTGCAAACTTAAATAGCTTTAACTTACCGATGGTCCATCAACATGTGCAACACCAACGGGGGGCACTGGTTCCGGCTCCTCCCCATACATCCGCAAGTGGCGCATGATAATACGACGTTGATGTCGTACTTCTCGCTTGCAATGAGTGCAATGACAGTATAACCTCTCCGTAAGCCACTTCGTGCTCCCGGGCATTGGCGCATCATCGGACGAGCTTCCACTCGTCGTCCCTTCCATCTACACTTATAAAATCACAACATAAGCATGAAGAAGAGATATTAACAGTTATAAAATAGCATGTTTGAGCTTCTTTTGATGCCACATCAAAAAAGTGACTGTAAGCGTCGCTATATAGCGTCGTTTTTAATTAAAAATATTGCTATATAGCGACAAATAAGCGTCGCTATATAGCGACGTGACAAAATATGAAGAGGGGAGAGGAGAAGAGTGGAGATGAGGAGAGAGGGCACAGCTAGAGAGCACACCACAAATGACTAACTGTACACTAGATTTAGTTGAAAAATTGGAATATATACAAACCCTTTTAGGGTTAGGGTTAGGGGATCTAACCCTTTCCTTTATAGCACTCTATAAGGTTAGTGCTATGCACATATGATCACGTGATGGTGCTATGCACACATGATCACATGATGTTGAGCGTGAACTCTCAACACCTTCCCTCAAGATCAACATCATGAAGTAGGCCTTCCCTCAAGATGATGATTCTGGGGAATCGAAGAAGGACTGAGCATTACATTCCATCACACCCCTTTAATGGGAATGTCCTTCCTCTGCGTCAAACCAAGAGCTAGTCGGTGTTTCTCGAATAGCTCTTTACCGAGTGGTTTGGTAAAGATGTCTGCAACATTTTCTTTGCTATCACAATGCTGCAGTGTGATGTCACCAAGTAACACTCTTTCTCTGATGAAGTGCTCTCTGACATCAATGTGCTTTGTCCTAGAGTGATATACTGGATTTTTGGCCAATGCTTGAGCCGACTGATTATCACAGTATATTGTTGTTGGCTTTGACTCATCAAAGTAATCTGTTTCTGACAATAGTCTTCTGAGCCATATAGCCTCACATGCACCTGTAGTGAGTGCTCTATATTTTGCTTCAGTCGAAGACAAAGAAACAGTTGGCTGTTTGTTTGACAACCATGATATAGCACCTTGACCAAGGAAAAATGCATATCCCTGTGTCGATCTCCTGGTCTCATAATCTCCAGCATAGTCACTGTCACAGTATCCATGCAACCGTGGATGACTTCCTCTGTATTCTATCCCAAATTGTCTTGTACCTCTAATGTATCTCAAGACTCTTTTGGCTGCATTCCAGTGAGACTGTTTTGGATTTGCCATAAACTATGCTAGTGAGCTTACTGCATAACAAATATCTGGCCGTGTGATTGTCAGATATATAAGAGATCCAATGAGTTGCCTGTAGTATCTGTCATTGACTGTAGGCTTTTCTGAATCTTTAGTAAGTTTCAAACTCTGTTCCATGGGAGTGGCTGCAATCTTGCAATCTGCCATATGAAACTTCTTCAGGAGACTGTCAACATATTTGAGCTGACTCATGAATGTGCTATCTGAATCTCTCCAGAACTCAATTCCAAGACAATAGTGCATAAGTCCAAGATCTTTCATGTCGAACTCTGCAGATAAGTCTTGTTTTAGTTTTCTGATGAAGCTATCCTTGCTTCCTGTCACAATCAGATCATCTACGTACAAAAGTGCAATAGTAATATCTTCCCCTTGAACTTTGTAGTAGAGAGTATGATCTGCATTGGACTTCATGTATCCCAGATCAGCAAAATACTTATCAATTCTGCTGTACCAACTTCTGGGTGCTTGTTTTAAGCCGTAGAGACTTTTCTTGAGATGGCAAACCTTGTTCTCTTTTCCTGGTTCAACATAACCGGCTGGTTGTTGCATGTAGACTTCCTCGTTTAGGTAACCATTGAGAAATGCATTCTTGACATCGAGCTGATACACATTCCATTTACTGAGTGTCGCTAGTGATATCAAGAACCGTATGGAATCCATCTTTGCTACTGGAGCATAAGTCTCATCATAATCTTGGCCATATTGTTGTGCAAATCCTTTTGCAACTAATCTGGCTTTGTATCTTTGAATACTGCCATCTGGATTGTACTTTACTTTGTATACCCATTTGTTGGCTATGGCCTTCTTTCCTGGTGGAAGGTCGCATAAGTCCCAAGTGTTATTTTTATACAAAGCATCCATTTCTTCATTCATAGCAGTTTGCCATTCTGGCTTATCTACTGCATCTTCGAAGTACACTGGCTCTTCTGTAGCCATGATGGTAGTCATAAGAGCATAGTTGGTGGTTTCCACCTGAATTGCTTTGCCTTTCTGAGCATATGTCAATCTGGCTGGTGGTCTGCTTTCCCTAGTAGACCGTCTGAGCTGCTGTGGCGCTGCTTGGGGTGTTGCTGGCAATTCTTGCTCTTCTTCATCAACCTGTTCTGTAGATGACTGGGAAGTCGATGCTTCTATCTCCTGTGTAGGTGAGGTTTTCCATTCTGATTCCTCATCGAAGATTACATCTCTGGAGATAATTACTTTGCGGTTGATGGGATCATACAATTTGTATGCTTTGCTTTCTTCACTGTAGCCAACCATGATGCATTTGCGTGACTTCGCATCCAATTTCCTGCGATGATCATCATGTATGTGGGCATATGCTATGCAACCAAATATGCGGAGATGCCCAATGCGTGGCTTGTGTCCAGTGAATGCTTCATAAGGAGTCATACCTTGTATCGGTTCGGTAGGAAGCCGATTAAGCAAGTAGTTAGCTGTAGCTATTGCTTCTGCCCAATACTGATTCGGAAGATGCTTTTCACTAAGCATTGCTCTAGCACTGTCTGCTAAAGTCCCATTCTTCCTTTCAGCTATTGCATTTTGCTGAGGAGTATCTGCACATGTGAATTGTCTTCGAATGCCGTGAGTTTTGCAAAAGTTCATGAAGGCTGAAGACATGTATTCACCTCCTCTGTCTGATCTCATGACCTTGATCTTTCTGCCTGTTTGGTTTTCTACCATGGCTTTGAATTCTTGAAATCTGGCAAACACTTCAGATTTCTCTTTCAGAAAGTAGACCCAACAATATCTGCTGTAGTCGTCGATGAAGGTCAAGTAATAAAGTGAACCATTGATGCTGCGGGTCTGGGCATAACCCCATACATCTGTATGAATTAAATCAAGAATACCTCGTGCACGAGAGGTACTTCTGACAAAGTTGGTTCGCTTTTGTTTGCCGAAGCAGCATGCTTCACAATCCTTTCCAAGAAACTGTAGCTTCGGAATCCCAATTGCCATATTTTGATTCCTTAGATCTAACAAGTACTTGAAGTTGACATGACCATATCTCTTGTGCCATTTTGCAGATAGTGGCATCTGTTGCATTTGAGCTGACATGGCATGCTTATCTGGTACTGTAGCTAGCATCCTGTATAAGCGTCCTTCCTTGACACCTTTTGCTACTAGCTGACCTCTTTTGGATTTGTCTCTGATAGTGCATTCATCACCGTCGAAGATGACTTTGTAGTTGTGTTCCGTCATTTGACCTACTGACAAAAGGTTCTTGCTGAGCTTCGGAACATAGAGCACATCTTTGACTAATCCTTTTGTACCAGTGAAATTGTTCATAGGGATAACCCCTGTCCCTTGAACCGGATTCGGTGTATTGTCTGCTGTGTAGATGACATTCTTTTGACCTTCTAATGGCTTCATTTCTGTGAACCATTCCTGATGATTTGTCATATGAGATGATGCACCGCTGTCGATGTACCAAGGATCCTGTTCCACTTGGTCGACTTGATAACTGAAATCCTCTTTGGGATTGAAATCAGTTTCTAGGTGCATTGTATCAGTCTGATGCAATTCCTCACTTGCAAGAAACATATTTCCATGTTCATTTGCAAAATGAGTGTGACTAGAATGTCCACCACGATGATTTCCTCTTCCTCGGGAATTTCCTTGATTATTGCTGGATTGACCGCCTTGGTCATACTGCTTCTTGCGGCAATCTCTTTCATAGTGTCCAAACTTGTGACAATAGTTGCATTGAATGTTTGACACATTGGTGGATGCATTCCCTCGTCCTTGGAATCTTCCTCGGTTGGAATGATTTCCTCTTTGCTGATTTTGATGTTGCTGAGGATGCTGCTGATTCTGATGCTGATTCTGACTTTGATTTTGTTGATGATGACCACTTTTCTGATATGATCTACCTCTGTTTCTACCTTTGCCTCTGCTTCTGTCTGAAGCTGTGAATGCCTGATCATTGGAATGACCTTTACGTGCTTGAATGGCCTGAGTCCTGAGTTCTTCACCAAGTAGAACTGACTGAAGTTCTTCAAGTGTTGGAATTTGCCGTTGGATGGCAATACTCTAGACTAGATTCTCATATCCTTCTCCTAGTCCATTCAAGATTACTTGAACCATTTCTGTGGGATTCATAGTCTCTCCCTGCTGTTGCAAGTTGATTGTTGTAGTCTTTGATGCGGAGTACATAAGCATGACCGGTTTCACTGCTGTTGCAGAAACTCTGGTTGATCTGGTTTCTCAGGGTGAGAATCCTGGATGTGTTCTTGGACTCGTAGAGAGCTGGGAACATATCCCATGCTTCTTTTGATGTCTTGACTGTGTTGAGCTGTCCTAGCATGACATCTTGCACATTCTGCTTGATCAGGTGATAGGCATACTTATCTTTCTTATCCCATTCTGCTTGAGCTCGGGCAATGGCAGGATCTGCTACTGGTGCGGAAACTGTTTGTGTAGATGTAGATCCCGATGTAGATCCCGTTGCTGGTGCTGTGACAACAGATGGAGTAGAGCTACTGGTGGCTGGATCGGCCAATGGTCTAGGTATAGATCCATCGACATACTCCCATTTGTCCTGAAGCACAAGAATGGTCTCCATTCGGTATTTCCATGTACCGTAATTGGAGTTGTCTAACTTAGCAGATGCCTCCAGATTGAGGTTGCTAGTCGACATGGTGCAAACAATGTACTCAAAAGTGTCCTGAAAAACTCTGTATGAATCAACTGCAAATACACTGAAGATGCCAAGTGAAATCTCTGTACCATCGGTGAAGATAGAACTGCAGTAAATAAGATCTGACCTGTGTTACAAGGCTTGTGGCAATGATGCCGGGAATAGCCAAGAGGCTTTACAAGGCTGAAAAATGATGTGCACGATGCCGTGAGATAGCCAAATAGGCTTTACAATGGTGGCATGTGTGTGTGAAATCAAGTGCTATCTGCCCACTGAATCAATCTGCAATGCCTCTGAACTCTGAAGTCTGCTCACTGAACTAATGAACGTAAGGTTTCAGGTAATGTAATGATGTGAAATCGGATGTGAGCGTATGGACTGACTCCGAGTAGGTACTAGTCGGGAATTTCGGGCATGGCTTAGATTGGCAACTTGGGGAATTCAAAGCGTCCCCTCTATGGCGATCTAGTCTACTCTGATCTAGATCTAAACCAACCGTCGATCGATGAAAGAGCAGCAAATAATTCCTTTTCTTTTGTTCTTTTTAAGTGCTGGGTCAGATGCGTCGATGTAGAGGCAAATGTGCGTGAAGGAAGTGGTTTTGTCGGCGAGGCTCAAATGTGAGTGTAACTTGCGCCGAAATGTGCGCGTGATGTAACGAGCGCGTAGAGCACAAAAAATCGAGCGACTTTCCTTTTTGGAGCACCCTCAAATTCTTCCTGGATCAAGAGATATGACTTGATCTAGGTGGAGGGGCAAAAGGAGTGCAAATGGTGCTCAATGATGATGTGTCACTGTGAGTCACATGCAGTGATGATGTGGCACTGTGCTTAGCAAGAGGTGTGCCAGTGAAGCTCTGTGCTGAGGTGGCAGGAGTGTGCACATGCAGTGTGTGCACAGTGTGCCTGGCAAGGGACTGTGCCTGCAGGGGTCAGTGCTGACTGGACTGCTGAGGTGGCACAGATGATGTCAGCAGGGTGACGTGGCACTGATGACATGGCCTGATGATGTGGCAGTGATGACGTGGCAGTAGCTGACGTGGCAGCTGACGTGGCAGTGATGACGTGGCACTGCTGACGTGGCCTGGTGACGTGGGCCTGGTGACGTGGCTTGATGACGTGGCACTGCTGACGTGGCAGATAGGATTGCCACGTGTCACTTGGCTGACCACAGCTCAATGTGGTGAGGTTGAGGATAAGATATCCTCCCTCGCTGCCACGTGTCAATAGGAGGTCGACCGAAATCTTTCAGAGATTCTAACGGAATCTTGGGGATTCCGGCGTCTTCTCCGTTGATGGAGGTGGCCGTCGAGCCCGTTGGCTGTGCTGTGGGCTATCGTAGGAGCCGTCCGCTTCGTTGGAGAGGGCGTGGGGCTTGGAGGACTATAGAGGTGTTGGCTGTGTGATGCTCCAGAATCTGAAACATTCCGTCCCTACGTTGTCGGGTCGTGGAGGCATCGTCTAGCTGTTGGAGACCATATGCCGGTAGCGTGGAGGGTTGCTTGTTGCTTTGCTTGGAGCTTTAGGTCGTTTGTGGTCATACCTTGCTGTAGTTGCTGCTGGAGCTCGGTGCTTGGCCGGTTGATAGAGGAGGCATGTCACTGCTCATCGTAAGCTGTGGTCGTTTCTGTGAGCTGCTTGTTGTCGACTGGGCTAGGGAGCCGGTTGAAGGAGACTCGTTGATGAGCTGCCTGTGTGAGCTAAGAAGCCAAGGGGACGTTTGGCGCTGTGAGGTCACGGAAGCAGTGAGCGTCTGCGTGTTGTAGAGGTCGGGTCGCCAGAGGTCGCTATGGGATGGCGGAGCTATTGGACATGCCGTTTGGAGTAGCTTGTCACAGAGGTCGACACCGAGGTCATTGAGGGAGCTTTGATAGGCGTCTTTTCGAAGAAGGAGCAGCTTTTGTCGTTGAAGGAGTCGAGCTTTGTTGGAAAGCTATGGAGTAGTCGGTGTTGGGTAGGAGTAAGGATGCCATTTGGAGCCTTGGCTAACTCTCAAAGGAATAATAAACACTCACACTCTTAGTCATAAGCGTATCTCTCTCTCAAAGAACTCTCACAATCTCTCAACGGAATGAAGTGAATGAATCTAAATCTCTCCATGACGGAAATCTCTCACCAATGGATGGAATTACTCTTTCATCAACGGAATGAAAGGATGCTCACTCATTCGGTCTCAATCTCTCGATCTCTCTCGCACTCTCAAGGATTGCAATGCCTCAGCGGAAGGCAAGGAGGCTCTGATACCATGACAAAATATGAAGAGGGGAGAGGAGAAGAGTGGAGATGAGGAGAGAGGGCACAGCTAGAGAGCACACCACAAATGACTAACTGTACACTAGATTTAGTTGAAAAATTGGAATATATACAAACCCTTTTAGGGTTAGGGTTAGGGGATCTAACCCTTTCCTTTATAGCACTCTATAAGGTTAGTGCTATGCACATATGATCACGTGATGGTGCTATGCACACATGATCACATGATGTTGAGCGTGAACTCTCAACACGACGCTGTGGGTTGAAACCCGAAACTCTAATCGCACGGCATTTTCTTCATCCTATTCCCTAATCTTTCAAGTAAGCAAGCCAATATCTCCTCCCACCTATTTTCGACGACCTCCCATCTATTTCAAGCAACCTCCCACTCTATTTTCCACTCCTCACCCTTCTCCTACCTCTTGTACTCCCTCTCTATCCTTTTCCCTCTTTGGTTTCTTGAAAGGAAGTTCTTCAAGAGGTGAGTTTGTTTCAACAATGTAGGTTGTTTGTTTGTTAGCTTTAGTTTTGTGAGTGTTTCTTCTTGTATTGCTAAACCTGTAAACTAGTTTTCATGCTTGTTTTGAAAGGATTGAAACAAAAAACGAGATTTCAAGAAAGAAAGAAAACTCACCTCTTTTTTCTGTATTTCTCTTCCTTCTCTTTCTCCTTGTCTCCTCAATCTCCTCCTTTCCTTGTCTCCTCAATCTCCTCCCTTCAAGAAGTTGCTTTTGTAATCTCCTCCTTCCACTAACATCTTATTTGAAAAAATGGGTTGTTTTCTCTCTTTTGTAGGGCCAGTCCACTACACCGAGCGGGACATACTATTTCAGGTAAGTGCTTCCTCTTTTTTCCATTTATTATTTTTGTTATTTGCATTGGCCTGCAGCTAGCACCTTAAGCGCTAGCTGCAGTGATGGGTGTAGGAACCCTCTCTTCCCCTCAAACTCTTTCCTTCTTCCCCCTTCTCTTATTCTCTTTTTTCCCCCTTCTCTTTTTTCCTTCTTCTCTTATTCTCTCTTTCCCCCTTCTCTATTTCCCCCTTCTCTATTTTCCCTTCTCTCTTTCCTTTCCCTCTTATTCTCTATTTCCGCATAGCATGAGAGCATGAGCTTCTCTCTTTCCTCTTATGCTTCTCTCTTTCCCTTCTCTATTTCCCCCTTCTCTCATTCTCTATTTCCGCATAAGCTTATGCGGAAATAGAGAATGAGAGAAGCATAAGCTCATGCTTATGCTTCTCTCATTCTCTATTTCCACATAAGCTTATGCTTATGCTTCTCTCATTCCCCCTTCTCTCATTCGCATAAGCTCATGCTCATGCATGAGCATAAGCATGAGCTTATGCTTATGCTAATGCTTAAGCATAAGCATAAGCTCATGCTTATGCTCATGCATGAGCATGATCTTATGCTTAAGTTTCCCCCTTCTCTATTTCTCTATTTCTGCATAAGCTTATGCTTATGCATGAGCTTATGCGGAAATAGAGAATGAGAGAAGCATAAGCTCATGCTTATGCTTCTCTCATTCTCTATTTTTGCATAAGCTCATGCTTCTCTCTTTCCCCCTTCTCTATTTCCCCCTTCTCTCATTCTCTATTTCTGCATAACCTTATGCTTCTCTCTTTCCCCCTTCTCTATTTCCCCCTTCTCTCATTCTCTATTTCCACATAAGCTTATGCATGAGCTTATACGGTGTTGACTCTGTGCCAACATGAACTTATGAAGAAAGAGAAGGTGTTACAACTTTGTGATACAACTTTGTGTTGCAACTTTGTGTTACAACTTCTAGACACAACTTTGTGTTACGACTTTGTGTAACAACTTTGTGTTACAAGTTTGTGTTACAACTTCTACATGAAGAGAGAGAATGTGTTACGACTTTGTGACACAACTTTGTGTTACAACTTTGTGTAACAACTTTGTGTTACAACTTCTACATGTAGAGAGAGAATGTGTTACAACTTTGTGATACAACTTTGTGTTACAACCTTGTGATACGACTTTGTGTTACATGCAGGGAGAGAAGCTCTCCAACTTGTATAAATACCCCATAATGGAATGAAGCCCACACTCTTGGGGCACTGTGTTGAGTCTACATTGGTATTCCAAGCATTTGTCTCAAGTGTCCATGCTTCCTTGCACTGCACGTCCAAAAGCATGTCCTAACCTTGCAACCCTTCTCCCCTCTCCTCCAACCCTGCAACCCACCCTCTCCCTCTCCTCCTCCCTCCTCCTCCTTCCTCCTTCTCCTCCTCCTCCCTCCTCCTCCTCCTCCTCCTCCTCCTCCTCCCTCCTCCTCCTCCTCCTCTCTCCTCCTCCTCCTCCTCTCTCCTCTCCCTCCCTTCTCCTCTGCCCTCCTCCTCCTTCCTCCTCTCTCTTCTTTCACCCATGCTCTTACACCTTCTTCCTCTCCCACTCCTATGCTTTCCTAAACCCTTAAACTCCATGATCTACGAGGGAGACGAGTTCTCCACCATGTACTCTACTCTGAACCTTGGATCCTCCTTCTAACCCTGGACTCCTTCTAAACCTTGGAACCTCCTTCTAACCCTGGACTCCTTCTAAACCTTGGAACCTCCTTCTGAACCCTGGAACTCCTCCTAAACCCTGGAACTCATTCTAAACCCTGGAACCTCCTTCTAAACCCTTAAACTCCTCCTAAACCCTACAACCCCCAATGAAGGCAAAAGCCTTCATTACCTCAACAAAGATGGTTTACGTGCCTTTTACACATGCTTACACTTTGTTTGCTTACCACACTTAAGCCTACGTCTCTCACCGGAACACGACTCGAGGTCCTAAGCTACACATATACTACAACCGACAATCCCAATATATCTGTAGGTGACAAAAAGCCTCGGAACCCTGCAACATAGAATACCCAGCTCTCCCTATGAAAGCAGTAGGAAAGAGCCAACATTTGGCGCCGCTGCCGGGGAGACTAGCGTCTCAAGTAGCGAGTAAACATGCATAGGTAGGTGTAAAAGCCACATGATGTACAATTAGGCTAGGTAGTGGACACGGTTGTGTAGAGCTTTCAATTACGATCATTTTACCTTTTTACAGAAAGGCAAACCGAGCTCTCCATAAAGAGTTATGGCTCGGGAAGAGTTTAGGGTTAAACCCTAAACCTAAACCCTAAACCTAAAATCCAAACCTATAAAAACCTACTCCACCCCCCCTCATTCTTCATCTTTCACTTTTTGCCTCCATTCTCTTCCTCCTTCCGAGCCCCACGCAAGACACTCCTCCCTCTCCATCGACCGCCCCCTTACTCCTATCCTCGCCATGTAAGTGACATCGAGCCCTTCTCGCAGCGATGACCTAGCCTTCCACCCACCGTCCATTGTTCCGCGACAATCCCGTTACATCGAGAAAGACTTGGAGAGCGATCAGGTGATCACCTCTCCTTGCTTTTCGATTTCAGTCTTTCAAGTTTTTTTTTTTCCCTCTTTCTTCCCCCTTCCCCCTCCATCTCCACCTCCCCCTCCCCCCTCCCCCTTCATCTCCACCACCACCTCCCCCCTCCACCTCCCCCTCCCCCCTCCCCCTCCATCTCCACCACCATTTTCCCCCTCCCCCTCCATCTCCACCACCATCTTCCCCCCCTCCCCCTCTCCCCCTCCCCCTCCATCACCACCTCTCCCCACCCCCTTCATCTCCATCACCACCTCCCCCCTCTCCCCCTTCATCTCCACCCCCCCTCTCCCCCTCCCCCTCCACCACCACCTCCCCCTCTCCACCTTCATCTCCACCCCCCCCTCTCCCCCTCCCCCTCTCCCCCTTCATCTCCACCCCCCCTCTCCCCCTCCCCCTCCACCACCCCCTCTCCCCCTCCCCCTTCATCTCCCCCTCCCCCTCCCCCTTTCTCTCTCTTTCCCCCTCTCCCCCTCCCCCTCCACCACCCCCTCTCCCCCTCCCCCTCCCCCTCCCCCTTTCTCTCTCTTTCCCCCTCTCCCCCTCCCCCTCCACCACCCCCTCTCCCCCTCCCCCTCCCCCTTCCACCTCTCCCCATCCCCCTTTCTCTCTCTTTCCCCCTCTCCCCCTCCCCCTCCACCACCCCCTCTCCCCCTCCCCCTCCACCACCACCTCTCCCCTCCCCCTTCCTCTCCACCTCCACCTCCCCCTCCCCACCCCCTCTCTCTTTCCCCTTTTCCCCCTCTTCTCTCTCCTCTTTTTTCCCCCCTCACTCTCTCCTCTCTCCCCCTTTCCCCCCACTCTCTCTCACTCTCTCCTCTCTCCCCCTCATTCTCTCCCCCACCCCCTCTCTCTCTCCCCCCCTTACCCCGCTCAAACCCCCCACCCCACCCCACCCCACCCCACCCCCTCCCGCGGCGGCGCTCCGCAGCGCCACCGCTGCCGCCGCCCGCCACCCCTCTCTAACCCCCTCTCTAACCCTCCCCAGCCCCGCCCGCCGCCGCGGCGGCGCACACAGCGCCGCCCCCCGGCTACCCGCCCCGCCCGCCTCGCCAGCGGCGGCGCCCCCTCACCCGCCCGTCCCGAACCCCCTCCCCCGTTCACCCCCGCCCCGCCCCGCACAACCCCCTCGCAACAGCTCGTTACCACCCCTCGTCCCCCCGCGCATCCCCTCACCCTCCCCAACCCCTTACCCCCGCCCGCCGCCCCGCGCCCCCCCCGCGCAACCCCCCCTCACCCCCCGCGCAACCCCCTCCTTTCCCCCGTGCCAACCCCCCCCCCCCCAGGGCGCCGCCGTCGGGCAGCCCCCCTCAGAACCAAGAAAAAAAAAAAATTTAACTAAACCCAGATTTCACACACGGAAACACCACGTTACGGGGTATTTTTCCAGCCAATTGCACACCATTTCGGCATCCCTAGCACCCGTTCATTTGCGCCCCCGTATGGGCCTCATTTTGCATTAATTCACTCGTATTTTCACGCCGCGACCTCCGATTAACGATCCGTCTACACCGGCACATTTCCCTACACACGTAGGACAATCCTAGGCACATTATTAACACGACGGTCCCTACACAAACTAACATCACTCTAACTCTCCTAACGACACCACCTCCACGCCCACACTTGGGGTAGCGATACCCTTGGCAAATCACGCACCATCTGCATGCAGTTACGTTCCGGCCAACGACTTTGACTCCAACGCTCGCCCAATCCGCATCTAACTCCACTGCAACAACCGCCCCCGCCAATCCTCTACCCCGAATCCCCCCCTGAGATTCATCAACTTCCTTTAACTCCTCCACGCCCCAACATGGCTGGACGTCGTCCTGAGCATGATGGGGATATCGAGCTCGATGCCTAGGCTAACAACTTCTTCAATCGACGAAATCACAACAATCACGGCCGACGCCCCTTGGGAAAACTGGAACTTCCCAAATATAATGGTAGGGGAGACCCTGCTCGCTTCCTTCAACATTTTGATGCCGCATGTCGAGCAGGTGGTGATCAATCCCATGAAACTAAGGTGGCTTGGTTTCCAATGGCCTTAACTGATGAGGCGTCAGAATGGTACCTCGACCTTCTTGTGGAAGAACGTGCCACATGGGACCTACTTCAAACCGAATTCAAACGTCGCTTTCAAACGGAGAGGCTACAAGATGATCCTGCTCTCCAACTCAGCAAGATCGAACAAGGCCGGAGGGAAGATGTACGCACATACCTGGGAAAGATGAAGAGATTGATCGCCAAATGTGACCCACGCCCAGATGCAAAGTACCTCACGGCATGGTTCATAGCAGGACTCAGAAAGAAAATCCGCAAGGATATGAAAAAGATAAGTAGCTATGAAACATTCAGTGCGGCAGCCATTGACATCGAAGATGGCATGACAGATTCAGACACTATTAGTGATGATGCCAGATCAAATACACGAGATAAGCGCTCGAAAAAAGGTAAATCAAAGGACACTGCCGAAACATCCAATGAAGGTCGCCTCGAGGCCATGACCTTGAAGTTGAAAGAAGATATGATGCAGGCCATGGATCAAAAACTTCACTTGTCTCAGCCGCCAACTCAAACATATCCACGGCGAGAAAATGTCTGGTGCCCACACTGCTTGGCAAATCATACAGCAAATGAATGCCCAGTCCTAAGAGCAAGAATCACTGCACAAGCAAATCCACCGCCACGGTTGTGGTGCCATATCTGTGTCGTCGGCGGCCATGATGAGACCAGTTGCATCTTCAACATGCGCAACAATCCGCCTCGACCACCACAATACCAAGCGGCACCCATGCCAGTATACAGGCAACCGGCACTTGCACAAGCACCACCAGCTCCGAGGTTAAATCCTGTTCCCGTTCGGACACAAGTCCCACAACTACTCAGGAATCCGAATCCACGACCATATCCAAGAGCACCTAATCCAGCTCCTCAGGCAGTTCCCATACATCAATTACAAGCCGAGGAAGTAGACTCGCTATTTGAGTATGAAGCAGAGTACCCAGTGTACTATGTAGAAGGTGCAGAGGGTCTAATACCAGTCTATGCAAATCAAGTGCGACCCAACACATTTCGCGCACCAATCAAGTGTTATGGTTGTGGAGAGAATCATAGAATCGCAGAGTGCCCTCATCGCGGTAGCCCAGCCACTTTCCAACCACTCTGCAGAGATTGTGGCATAGGACATGCCTGTATGGATTGTCCCATGAAAAATAAGGTCCCAGAACAAACAGAGGTTAAGCCTGACGTTCCCATCGGCATCATTGGGGTGGACCATCAAAGTCTGGGCCCGGCAAGTCTAAGGTCACAGCCTATCAATGTAATTACACGCCAACAGAAAGAGGCCACGAAGGACCCTATCATTCCAATCCAACCGAAGCGACTTTTGAGAAAGAAAGCACAAGTGCCTCCACCTCCGCCAAGCAATGAGCAGCCAAGCTCATCCACATCCACTCCCGAGCCTCGAATACAAGAAGCTCCATTCCCGAATGCAGAGGTGGAGAAGGCTCGTTTTCAGGTACTTCAACAATGGGTTCAAAATGAACAAGATCAATTTGAGGCTCAGAAACAAGCTCAAGACCCACTCCATGACTTGGCCCCACAAAGTATTGATACTGTACTTGAGCCTTTGTTCCAACAACAGACTCCACAACAGAATGTACAGCCACGTCAACTTGAAGGAGCTGCACTCTCTAGCATCCTGAGTTGCCCTGTGTCCATTCCCATCGGAATCCTCTTACGAAATTGTCCCAATCTCTGGGAGAGTTTCAAAGGATGGATTGAACTCGCAACTCCCCCTCCACCTATGAACGACATTGATGATATCCCTGTGCGGATGGGTGAGAAAGATGCCATACGCAACATCACTGTGCCTTTGATCCATAAAGCATATAATGAAATCCAAGCCATAGTGGATGGTGGAGCAGGTGTCAATGTCCTATCAAAGGAGCTTTACGAAGAATGGGGTCTCCCACCAATGCAAAAGGCTGATTTCAACATACGCCTTGCCGATGATTCACGGGCTAAACCCTTGGGAGTAGTGAATGGCGTGTCCACAAAGATCGCAGGAGTCCGCTTTTCCCTTCAATTCACAATCTTGGATCTCCCCAAAAAATCCTATCAAATCTTACTGGGACGTCCTTGGTTACGGGAAGCATCAGTCCTCCATGACTGGGGAACTAATAGATTGACAATCCAGAATCGAGACACTGCAGTCAGGGTGAATGTGGAGACAGGAGCTATTAAACCAATTGTTCCTAGAGCATTGGATGACACATCTTCCACGACACTCTCGAGCAAATCAGCTCCCTTGCAACAGCATGCCATAGCAGGTGACTCACAAAGCAATGTCAATAACTGGATACAAACATTGGCAACCATCGACAACTGCCATTCATTAGACCCCATTTTCTCACAGATAGATGCTAACGCACTACAGGTCGATCCTCCACCGACACATGAAGAACAAATCGATCTAGAGATGCCATTCTTTATGGCAGACCTCGAATGGGATAATGAACCTGAAGATGGTACCCATACCAATGATGACTCAGATTTTCCTTGGGACCTTGAAACAGAGGCTGCGAATGCTGAAATTTAAGATCACATCTTTGATAATGACCTAGCCATTCTGCATGCCCTAATGGCAGTTGAGCTCCCAAAAGTTGAACCTCCACAGTTGCATAACAGCAGAAGATCCCGCAAGAAAGCTGTAGGAGGAAATCGCAGAAAAGCCAAGGCCGAGCACTTCAATGAATTCGAACGAGTCCAAACAAGGATTGTCGAATTGTACCTTGCAAAGTCCGTTCCCTCCAAATCAATACCACCACCTCTTGAATGGTCCCCTGAGGGACTGGAAGGAGTATGTGCAGCACATGAACCCTTACTTGGAAACACCTTACCAGTGGAAAAGTTACCCCACAGTTCCCAACGTAAGAAGTTTCGAAAATATAAGCCACATGTGCGGATGAAGCTCGATCAAGAGACTTCAGAAAAAGAAAGAAAAGAAGAGCCTAACAAATTACTAAATGCAACTATGCCACCCAGTACACATGACACATGTCAGGCTAGTTCAACCCCATCAGAGGCCGATCTTCGAGAAGTGCCGGAATACTTTAAGAATTATACAAGTGGCAGTGCACCAATAGCAATGCCAAGACCAATCAGAGAATCTGAAGTTCAAGAAACCGATAGCATTGGAGAAACTCCAATCTATGAGGGACCGGCAAAAACACGCACAATAAACCTCGCCCTTGAAGGGGAGGAAGAAAAATTGGTTTTCATTGGGAAACAGCTCCGTCAAGAAGATGAAATCAAACTCAAAGACCTCCTAATGGAATATCGTGACTGCCTAGCATGGTCATACAAAGAGATGAAAGGAATTTCACCAGAAGTGGCAGTGCACACGATACCTATAAGGGAAGGTGCTCGCCCTAAGGTATGTGGACCTTATCGCACAAATCCTAAATATGGCACCATGGTTTATGACGAGCTGGAAAAACTCCTAGATGCCGGATTCATCTATGAGATAGAGCACACTGATTGGGTTTCACCCATTGTCATTGTGCCTAAACGCAACAAGAAGCTCAGAATATGCGTGAACTTGAAAAATGTGAATGCCGCCACAATTAGGGATCACTACCCCCTACCCTTAACAGAAACAGTGTTGGAAAAGGTGGCAGGATCCGAAATTTATAGCTTCTTGGATGGCTTCAGTGGCTATAACCAAGTACAAATTGCTCCTCAAGACCAATCAAAAACAGCATTTGCTACAGAATGGGGTATTTTTGCATATAGAGTCATGCCATTCGCGGCCTTTGTAATGCCCCAGCCACATTCCAGCGAGTCATGTTCACAGCTTTCAAGTCATTTTTGAATAAGTTTTTACAGGTGTTCTTGGATGATTTGTGCATCCATTCAACCAAACAGGACCACTTCAAATGTGTGGAAGAAGTGCTAATCAAATGCAGGGAGTATGGCATCTCCCTAAATCCAACAAAATGCCAGTTCATGGTCACCCACGGAGTTGTTTTGGGACACATCGTCTCTCAACATGGGATTGCAACTGACATGGACAAAATCAAAATCATCATGGAATTGCCTCCTCCTACAAATTCCAAAGGTGTACAGGTCTTTATGGGACATGCCGGCTATTATAGAAGATTTATATTGCGGTATGCCATGATAGCTAGACCACTTTACAAATTATTAGTGGAGTTCTTATGGACCGAAGAGTGCGACCAAGCCTTTGAGCTTTTAAAGTGGCGCCTAATCACAGCACCCATCCTTATATCTCCCAATTGGGATATTGATTTTCATGTTCATACTGATGGATCCAAGTATGCAATTGGGAGTGTGCTTTGTCAACCTGGTGAACATAAGAAAGACTACCCCGTCTACTTCGCCAGTCGACAACTCAATGATGCAGAGATCAACTATACAACCACAGAAAGAGAAGCCCTAGCAATGGTGTACAGTATAAAGAAATTTCGGCACTATCTTCTCGCAAATGATTTTGTCTTCTACACCGATCATCAAGCATTGCTATATCTTGTGGACCGTCCGTGTACCACAGGAAGAATAACCAGATGGCTCCTCTTGCTGCAAGAATTCAACTTCAAAATTGTGGTCCGCAAAGGTGCCCAACACTACATTGCCGATCACATGTCTCGAGTCAAGACAGGAGAAGAAGCCACTGGAATAGAAGATGACTTACCAGATGCCACACTATTTCAAATAGATGCTGTTCCAGAATGGTGTGGAGATATCATTGGGTACTTGATGGCAGGAAGACCACCCCCTGACATGAAAGCAATAGATGCAAGAAAATTGATTCTAAAAGCTGCACCCTATCAACTCCATTGCAGGACAACTATACAAGATGGGCAAGGACCAGATATTAAGAAGATGTGTAATGCCTCATGAGATCCTGCCAATCCTGAGTGAAGTCCATGAAGGCATTGCAGGAGGACACTTCCAAGGGGAAGCCACAGTAAGAAAAGTTCTCCTCGCCGGCTACTGGTGGCCAACACTATGGGCAGATGCCTATGAATATGTAAAAGGCTGTGATGTTTGCCAACGAACTATTAAACCAAAACACAAAGACTTCAATCCCCTAACAACAGTTGTTGCACAACAGCCATTTGAAAAATGGGGGATTGATTATGTGGGTCCCATACATCCAGCAGCAAAAGGAACACAGGCACGCTACATCATTGTGGCCACTGATTACTTTACAAAATGGGCTGAAGCAAAAGCAGTCAGAAAGGCAGATGCCAAAAGCACAGCAAGATTCTTGTACGAACATGTGATCACCCGATTCGGATGCCCCCTTGAAATTGTGTCGGATAGAGGCACACATTTTGTCAATGAGGTAATCCAAGAACTCTTGTCTGGCTTCATGGTCATCCATAGAAAAAGCACACCCTACTACCCCCAAGGGAATGGACTAGCAGAATCCACAAACAAAATCATATGCAATATCCTCACCAAGGTAGTAGAACCACAGCGTTTTGATTGGGCAGAGAAACTGAATGCAGCCTTATGGGCATACAGAACCACATTCAAGGTCAGTACAGGGAACACACCTTTTCAATTGGTGTACGGCCTTGAAGCCGTGGTCCCACTCGAATTTGTAATACCAAGTCTACGCATCGCAATACAGGAACGCATGGGTGATCATGAGTCCTTGAAAGAAAGGCTCTGTCAGTTGGAAAAGCATACAGAGACAAGACTAGTCGCTTATCATGCCATGACAACAGAAAAACGTCGAAGAGGCATGGTTTGACAGGAATCTGAAAGCTAAAGATATCAAGGAAGGCGACTTAGTCCTGTTATACAATGCCAAAGTACACAAGGGAAAACTGAAGTATCTAGGTCAAGGACCCTACCGAGTACGAAAAATGAATCCCATTGGAGCTGTGCTACTTGAGACACTAGATGGAGTCCAATTCAACACAACAATAAACGGGAGCCGACTGAAGCGCTACTACATCAACACGCGAGCCATCCCCGACAAAAACGAAGATTTGGGAAACCAAGTCTTCCTTAGTTAGGATTAGATTGTATCACGAGCACTCACTTGCATATGTACGTCTTCGCACATATAGGTAGCCTCAATCGATTTTACCTAGAGCTCAGGATTGGTGAATGAGTTCTAGCGGGGACGAGCATTTTATGAGCAAAATCTTCCGAGCGTCCGAGCGAAGGAAAAAAAAAGCTTCCAACTATGCATAAATATGGCAAAAATCGATCAGAAGAAAACATAGTTTCACTTAGAAATATGCAAAGTATTATAGAAATGCCTATTTTATACAAAAATCTTTAGGTGAATCTGTAGGAATGGTGAGAGCATAATGGGATGGCTTTTGAAGAAACCCACATGTAGAGTAGACTTCTCTATGAAAATTCCCTTATGATCCTTCTTACAACTTTTACTTAATAGGAGGTGACATTGAAAACCCTCTCTCAACCTATCTTCATGAAAGAGTTTCTTCAAAGAAAACTCATTGAAGCAAGCCATCCAGGTAGTTTCGCCAGCGAAACCCCTTTGAAGCAAGTCTCCCAAGGTAGTTTCGCTGGCGAAACTACCTTAGACAGCACTTTTAAAAGTGACATAACTTTCATATCCAATGTCCAAATATAGTCATTCAACCACTCAAATTGATTGGAACACCCCATTTGAGCACATCTATGGAGTTATATTTTGGAAAATCTTTCATATATAGTATTAAATATTACATGTATTTTATGAGAGTGATATATAAGCCTAAGTTAATACTTATTTATAGTAATTTAAACTTCTTTAGAAACATGTCCATAAATATGCTATAAAAACACTAAAAAGATATTGCCATATGATATAAATGTGTTAATAAGTAATTATATATGCATAGTATTATTACATTGAGAGTGATTATGAGGAATGTTTCTTAAAGGAATCAACACTTTTTTAAGGTAATAACAGGGGTACAAAGGGATGTCTCTAAATAAGAAAATTATGTTGTGTAAAAATGAATGAGTGATTAGTCTGTATATTTTTATGATGAAGGGATCTAGTTCTAGTGAAAATAAAAGTGTAAAAACCATGTTTCCTAAAGAAAAACATTTTTAAAAATCTCTTGAAAAACACGCTCGGATAAACCTGCTCATAGGTTTTTGCTCGTAAAATTGACGCACCCAGTTCTAGCTGCCCTATGAAAATCCCAGCAAAAAAAGCATTTAGTTAGTCCCTACTTAGCTACTAGGTCACGTGCACTCACACGCTTTCGCTTAGACACATAGATGATTGCATGAATAATTGTACCACACACTTTCATTCCACACTCTCAAAAGATGTATCAAAAAAAAAAAAAAAAAAAAAAAGAGGATCTCTCTCCCACACACACAGAAAGGTAATACAGGCATGCCAATCAATGATCAATGGTACACTACATGTACATGGATGCAGGTACAGAAACGATGCCGCCACTAAAGCGGATGCGTAGAAAGAGCCCACCGCCTCAACCATGAGACCCCCTCCCAAGTTCGCAGCCATCTACATCCTCTCAACCACGGAGACCACAGGCGTTCATGGTCCAAAGCGATAGCTCCGAAGAAGATTCAGTGCATAACCAAGCAGAACAAATGCCACCCCAGTCATAGCCGGCCTACACAACCGTTAACAAGGCCCAATCATTGGAACTTGTCTGGCCACCCACATCGACTTATGCTCTTTCCCAGGAAGCAACATCTTACTTAGAGCAATGGGGTCTAGGCAATTTGCATGAGAGCCTCAAATCCTTGGAGGACAGTCCTATCATGACAGCCTACATCAAGGACTTTCTCCATTCTTACTACTCCAGCAATGCAAGGGATGGCAAGTACGGTACAATCACTGTACAACAGAGCCCACTGAACATTATCCTCGACAGTACGGTCATTCAAAGGGCTTTCTCATTGCCAACACAAGGTGGCCAATACCCTAAACGGTCTGCTGATGCAAAGTTTATTGAGGTACAGTCTCTTCTCACCAAGGGTACCCTGATCCATAGAGATGGCATCTTGCTTCGCACAATCCTTGACCCTCGCCTCAAAGAAGCAGCACAATTTCTCTCCACCATCCTGGGAATAAAGAATGGCAAGGAACGCTCCCTTCCACTCCGCACATTTGTTTTGCTGAGTAGGAAGCTCAAACAAGACTGGGTCCAACACTTCGTCATTTTCTTTACCAAAAAACTCGATGGTTCTTCAGGCCAGAAATGTAAAATTCCGCACTTATTGGCTATCATCATCAAAAAAGAACTACAAGAAAGAGAAATGACTCTGCCCCAGTCTCCAAAGCCAATTGAGGAGTTGGACATACCCTTCTCACCAGTATGGGAGCCCTCATCAACTGCTCCAGCTATCACATTGATAAGTACAGATGCCTTAACAGAAGTACCTATTCTGGAAAGCAAGATTGCAGAATTGCCCCAGGAAATGCTTCAGCTCGGTGCACAACTGCAACCACTAAGTCTCCCCCAACAGCACCAACCCGAGCTCGAGACAAGGTTGGCACCCGAACCTGAGGAACGATCAGCACCAGAGCTGGAGACCACATCAGCACTCAAATCGCCCATCGACGTCATGCCAGTCGATGAGCCCCAAGGAGAGCCCGTGCCAGATCAGCAGTATGACTATTGTCCACAAGGGAGTGAAATGCCATTGGAACAACCTCCCCCAAGTACTACAGAACCCTCGGGATGGCTACATGGGCACCACTTGTATCAGCAATATCGCCAGACCTCATCACCATCTGTCATTCTCCAGCATCAAGCTAGCCAAATGATCCAAATGTCAGAACTCTTCACTAGCTTGGCTAAGGAAGCATATGCAAGAGAATTGGAAAGGCAGACGGCATCAGAAATCGAAGACCAATTCCAGGCAATCGCCATAGAGGTCAAGGCACTTCGGGCACAGATAGATGAGAAGGAGGTAGAAGAAGTGCGCATGAACCAGGCTCTCCAAGCTCAAGAGAAGGCCGTAAGGGATGTGACCTCCAACCTCCACCAAAGTCAAACACAGCTGACTGCGGCAATAGAAGCAATGGCAATCCTACAGACCTCCTATAACTCCCTGACAACTGCACATGCGCAACAAACAGAGGAAGTGGCACAAGCTCGACTCACTCTCATTCACAAAGAAGAAGAGCTCCAGGATTGCAAGGACAAGCTGGAAGACATGCAACAATCTTTGGCAGTACGTGCCTTTAGTATTGATGAGCTTACAAGGGAATGCCGACTCTTAAAAGACCAACTTGCTACTGTTCAAGAGGCCAGCACTTCACAAGCCCAATTCTTGGACCAATGGTCCACTACCACTGAAGACATTCCTCAACAGGCAAAGGTCACCTTGCAAATGAAAAAGCTTAAAGAGGCATACACAACCCTCTACCATCAGTACAAGGAAAAGATGAATGAGATGCACTCCCAAAAAATAGCCATCTCCAAGCTTGAGCTCCAATTGCTAGTGCACAACAATGAGGCATTGGAAGACAACACTAATGACAGCCCACTACAATGCACAACCGTGGTGTATGAAGAGCGTGTGGCTGCTCTACAAATGGAAGATCACCTCCACGCACACGTGCTTATCCAATGGAAGCAACTCCAACTCAGGATCATATCTGCTCATCCAACAATCGACTGGAAACGATCCATCGGGATTAAAACCCTGCGCATAATTTGCCAAGACTTGTCTGAAGATGAGAAGAATATCTTCTGCCTATCTACACATGCCGGGTTTATAACTCTCAGGACGGATGCTTTCATTGCATATGTCTGCCTCATGGGTAGTCCTCCCCTCAGGGTTATTGCAGGTTTGTTGCCATTGCTGCAAAGGCCATCCCTATTATTTGCACGGCATGACATAACCGACATCCAACCCTTGCAGCTGATCATTCCATCGAACCAGCAAACAGAAGTGTCGGACGATGACAAGGCCTATCTCACATCCAACTTCCCATATCTAACCACTCTTTCTGCCAACATCATAACCTCACTTCCCCATGCTACTACCACCCTCTTAAACTTCCCCGAGCTCCATCCTAACATCTATTCCCTCCATCGTCTCTTTGCTCATGCCTCTCACCATTTTCATCTTACCCAACAGTCACAAACTTACGAGCCCCTCACACCTAGCTTTTTTCCCTCCCTTGCTAATCCTACCCTTGAGGATTACCAAGCTGCTCAAACCATTTGCCCATTTCTTCCCCCCCTCCCCTCTGCTCCCCCTTCCGCCACTATCACTCAGCCATATTTCTCCCCCATGTCCCCTGCTTCTCTCCCGGCCCCGTCATCACCTCCGACACTTCTGGTGCTTCCATCAGCAGAAAATGATGCAGTATTTGATTTTGAATATCAGGATCCGGATAATCCAATTCGTACACCCATGCCAAGTTCCAATGATGGGTATGATTTTGATGAGATACCACTTCCCAGTAACCCCATCAAGGAATTTTGGAGCAAATATCCTGATATGAAAACTCGCGGTGGATGGACCCTGGGTAAGTTTCCTACCAATCTTCGTCAGCACCAAATAAGTGAAGGTTGGATTAGCAAATTGGATCCACAACCTGATTGGCGCCGTCCCAAGCTCTTTGATGTACGCTTCTTAAAGGAGTACTTACGGGCACCTCCATGTCTGAGAACCCATCCCAAGTTCTATGCAGTTCCACGGCGTAAAAGATGGGAAGCCAACATACACACTTTGGCTGAAGATCGAGTCATTAATTGGCCAATGATCGAACCCTACTCTGGTGTAGAATGGACTCTCCAAGGCGCCATGATCCGAGCACTTCAGCAGCATGAACAAACAATGCGCGGCAACATTGATCGCTTCCTTCGCCAAAGTGCCATATTCTGCAAAACATTAGCATTAATTCTGGAGGTCCCATGTTACCTTGATTCCCATTTGCCTCCACTCAGCTTTAATCCCAATGAACGGATTCATGCTCAGATTACAAGCCGACTATATCAAAGAGTGATCTTCTTAGAGGCACGCCACATATCTCTGTTCGAGCAAATGGTAGATACAGGCTACCTGGAAACTGCACAAAAATTGTATGGTGCTAAGGCTCTACAGCAGGACCGACTGGCATGACACAAGTTCCATAGCCACTGGACTAAAAACATGGCAACCCAGGTACGTGATCGCAATAAGCCATAACCCGAGGACGGGTAATCAAATGGATCCGGGAGTATGTTGACTCTGTGCCAACATGAACTTATGAAGAAAGAGAAGGTGTTACAACTTTGTGATACAACTTTGTGTTGCAACTTTGTGTTACAACTTCTAGACACAACTTTGTGTTACGACTTTGTGTAACAACTTTGTGTTACAAGTTTGTGTTACAACTTCTACATGAAGAGAGAATGTGTTACGACTTTGTGACACAACTTTGTGTTACAACTTTGTGTTACAACTTCTACATGTAGAGAGAGAATGTGTTACAACTTTGTGATACAACTTTGTGTTACAACTTTGTGATACGACTTTGTGTTACATGCAGGGAGAGAAGCTCTCCAACTTGTATAAATACCCCATAATGGAATGAAGCCCACACTCTTGGGGCACTGTGTTGAGTCTACATTGGTATTCCAAGCATTTGTCTCAAGTGTCCATGCTTCCTTGCACTGCACGTCCAAAAGCATGTCCTAACCTTGCAACCCTTCTCCCCTCTCCTCCAACCCTGCAACCCACCCTCTCCCTCTCCTCCTCCCTCCTCCTCCTTCCTCCTTCTCCTCCTCCTCCCTCCTCCTCCTCCTCCTCCTCCTCCTCCTCCTCCTCCTCCCTCCTCCTCCTCCTCCTCTCTCCTCCTCCTCCTCCTCTCTCCTCTCCCTCCCTTCTCCTCTGCCCTCCTCCTCCTTCCTCCTCTCTCTTCTTTCACCCATGCTCTTACACCTTCTTCCTCTCCCACTCCTATGCTTTCCTAAACCCTTAAACTCCATGATCTACGAGGGAGACGAGTTCTCCACCATGTACTCTACTCTGAACCTTGGATCCTCCTTCTAACCCTGGACTCCTTCTAAACCTTGGAACCTCCTTCTAACCCTGGACTCCTTCTAAACCTTGGAACCTCCTTCTGAACCCTGGAACTCCTCCTAAACCCTGGAACTCTTTCTAAACCCTGGAACCTCCTTCTGAACCCTTAAACTCCTCCTAAACCCTACAACCCCCAATGAAGGCGAAAGCCTTCATTACCTCAACAAAGATGGTTTACGTGCCTTTTACACATGCTTACACTTTGTTTGCTTACCACACTTAAGCCTACGTCTCTCACCGGAACACGACTCAAGGTCCTAAGCTACACATATACTACAACCGACAATCCCAATATATCTGTAGGTGACAAAAAGCCTCGGAACCCTGCAACATAGAATACCCAGCTCTCCCTACGAAAGCAGTAGGAAAGAGCCAACATACGGAAATAGAGAATGAGAGAAGCATAAGCTCATGCTTATGCTTCTCTTCTTCTCTATTTCTGCATAAGCTCCTTCTCTATTTCCGCATAAGCTTATGCTTATGCATGAGCTTATGTGGAAATAGAGAAGGAGAGAAGCATAAGCTCATGCTTATGCTTCTCTCCTTCTCTATTTCCGCATAAGCTCATTCTCTATTTCCGCATAAGCGTGGGCTTATGCTTCTCTCTTTCCCCCTTCTCTATTTCCGCATAAGCTCATGCTTATGCTTCTCTCTTTCCCCCTTCTCTATTTCCCCCTTCTCTCATTCTCTATTTCCACATAAGCTTATGCTTATGCATGAGCTTATGCAGAAATAGAGAATGAGAGAAGCATAAGCTCATGCTTATGCTTCTCTCATTCTCTATTTCCGCATAAGCTCATTCTCTATTTCTGCATAAGCTTATGCTTATGCATGAGCTTATGCGGAAATAGAGAATGAGAGAAGCATAAGCTCATGCTTATGCTTCTCTCATTCTCTATTTCCGCATAAGCTCATTCTCTATTTCCGCATAAGCTCATGCTTCTCTCTTTCCCCCTTCTCTATTTCCCCCTTCTCTCATTCTCTATTTCCACATAAGCTCATTCTCTATTTCCGCATAAGATTATGCTTATGCTTCTCTCTTTCCCCCTTCTCTATTTCCCCCTTCTCTATTTCCGCATAAGCTCATGCTTATGCTTCTCTCTTTCCCCCTTCTCTATTTCCCCCTTCTCTCATTCTCTATTTCCGCATAAGCTTATGCTTATGCATGAGCTTATGCGGAAATAGAGAATGAGAGAAGCATAAGCTCATGCTTATGCTTCTCTCATTCTCTATTTCCGCATAAGCTCATTCTCTATTTCCGCATAAGCTTAAGCTTATGCTTCTCTCATTCCCCCTCATCTCATTCCCCCTTCTCTATTTCCCCCTTCTCTCATTCGCATAAGCTCATGCTCATGCATGAGCATAAGCATGAGCTTATGCTTATGCTTATGCTTAAGCTCATTCTCTATTTCCACATAAGCTTATGCTTATGCTTCTCTCATTCCCCCTTCTCTATTTCTGCATAAGCTCATGCTTATGCTTCTCTCATTCCCCCTTATCTCTTTTCCCCTCATGCTTCTCTCATTCTTATGCTTATGCTTCTCTTTCCCCCTTCTCTATTTCCCCCTTCTCTCATTCTCTATTTCCGCATAAGCATAAGCATGACCTTATTCTCTAACTCTTATTCTCTATTTCCCTCTTCTTCCTCTTCTCTTTCCTTTCCCTCTTCTTTCCTTTTCCTCTTCTTTCCCTCTTTCCTTTCCCTCTTCTTTCCTTTCCCTCTTCTTTCTTCTTGCCTATGCCTATGCCTATGCCTATGCTTATGTTTGTTTTTTTGTTTTTTGTTTTTTTGTTTGTGTCTATGTTAGACATGGAATCACGTCGCTCATCCAATGAGTACGGACAACCTCGCAGGAGAAGAGCTCATGATCTTTATGCTCCAGAGGACTTTGATTCCTCTCAGGCGACTACCCCAAGGACTACCCCTGGTCTGACTCCTCTCGGACCTAGCACTACGACTACCCCTGGTCTGACTCCTCTTCCACGTAGCACTGCGACTACCCCTTGGGGAACTCCTTTGCTAGCCACGCATGGCTTTGTCGGGAGTCTCGACGAGTTTGTAGTGCAGATGAGCGATGAGGAGGTAGCGAGATTCTTCTCTCTGCTATCTCAAAGGACCTCAACAATTCCCTCCCCTACACCGACGGGTGGACGTACTGCCCAGCTGTCCCCTCGTGCCCCTTCGACCGCGGGATCATCACCTGCGCATGCCTCTCACAAGGGAAGGAAGAGTAGGATGGGCGGCTCATGTTGTGCTGTCTCGGGAGATGTAGACGAGTCAGCACACTCACGCTCCTTTAGGTCTCCACTTGGTCCGGAGACACAGTATCAGTCAGGTCCCTTTCCCTCTCCTACTCCCACTGCTACTCCTCATTCCGGAAGCGCTCACACAACTTCCACTCCTTCTGACTCTGCTACCGTCAATCCTCCTTACTCATCAGGGGATCTCTCCTATCAAATCACATCTACCGGAGAGATAATAGAAGATAAAAAGGACAAAGCAGTGATGGCCGCCATGAGGAGGTTGATGAGTCATCACTTTAAGAGCGGCATAAATACCGATTGGCGGTATCAAGATGCCCAAAAGAAGCAGGCGGTCATTGATGAGTTAAAACAAAGATACCCTAATCTGCCAAATGTGGAGTTTAATGATGATTATATGCGAGAACGCATGGGTTTGGTCTTGAAGCATCGTAGATCAACCTTGCGTACTTCCATCACAAAGGGGTTGGCTAAACCCAGCTGGGCAGACAAAGCTGATTGGAAGTACTTTAAGAAGCAACATAGGGACCATCCCGAAATGTTCGAGGGTTAGAGGAGGGCTGCGAAGAGATGGCTGGACGTCGTAGGTACTTCGCACATTGGTGCAGGCGGACGGTATGCATTCGAGGCAACCGTGGTAAGTCTACTTCTTCTCATTTAATGTATTGTTCTATTTGTTTTACTACATATTACATGCACTTTAGCTAACTCTAACTCTCGTAAATTGAATCCATAGCAAGCTGCGATGGGTCGTCTTCCTACAGATGCAGAGACGCGACGCACATTTTGGATAGGAACAAAGTTGTGGTTCATTGAGCAAAAGGCAATGGGAGCGACGGTCGATTGGGCTGAGGTGGCTGCTCGCACGGTATAAGTTTACTCCTACTTGTAATCTCACTTTTTAATTTAAGTCCCAATCTAATTTTCGATTTATATGGTTCACTCTTAGGGTCAAAGCTCAAGCATCCCATCATCAGAGGTGAGCGATCAACAGGGCCAAGGATCAGACGCAGGTGGCGAGGACGAGGGAGAAGACGCAGGTGTTGAGGACCAAGGAACAGGCCAACAAGACGAGGATGATTCGGATTCAGATGAGTAGTAGCGGTAGTCGCATTTTGTATATCCGCTCGTTTGAGCAATTTTGTATCTCCCTTTCGAAAGGGTAATTTTGTTACAAACAATGTTGTATATGTCCGACATGTATATGCTTTTGTTGCTCTGTTGCTCATCATTTCACAAGAACGATTTTGTATCACCCTTTTCGCAAGGGAAATTTTGTTATAAAAAAACTTTGTTTTGTAATTACAAAAAAAAAAAGGATTAGTGGGGCTAAACAGGGCCAAAAGGAAGCCCTGTTTAGCCCCACTAACCCTTTTTTTTTAACTTCTGTTAATCATCGCTATATAGCGACGTTTACCAGTGTCGCTATATAGCGACGATTAACAGTGTCGCTATATAGCGACGCTTTATAGCGACGGTCCTTTTTCGATGCTTTTAGCGACACTTATAGCGACGTTTGTGCCCGTTAAATTAAAAAATTTTTAATGTAAAAAGCGTCGGTATTTTCGTCGGAAAATGGCCTATGCCTTGTAGTGAAAGTAACCCCATAAAATTAATGTCATAAGTCAATTAGCACATGACCTTTAATTGTGCTAAAGTCACTCAACCACAAAGGGTAGCTAATTGATCAATAGCATGTAATTAACCATTGCTTATGGATTAAAAAATAAGAATGTGTGCATGATGGTTGTTGGATATGAGAAATTAGCAAGTGACCCTTAATTTTTCGAGGAAAGGAATGGGTAATGAATAGGCAAAGTGACCCTTCATTTATGCGGAGGACACCTCTATAAATTCCACCTAGTCTTCCATAGTGAGCATTGTAAATCACTACATGGAGGAAAAAACTATACTATAAGTTTAGCTCATGGGTGTTGTGACAAGGTAAGAGCATACGTGTATCTAGTACATACATTCTTTGTTCAATAGTAAATCCACGTAACACTTACTGCGAACAAGATGCACATGCTTTCATTAACTCATTGAGTTTTGGGAACCGCCATGGAGGCACTGCTCAGTTGTGTCCTCATCACCTTCCTCCCAATGCACAAGCTTGGGACATGTGTCGGGACTGATCATTGATTGCTGCAGTTGAAGGTCTCATAGAAGAGGAGCCATGGCATGGAGTCTAAGACACACGCTTCAATGAAAAAGGGGAACGGAGTAGCGGGTCTTATGCATTCTATTGCCTTTTTGAGGCATTAAATAATGAGGTTGACTATGCTATATGCTACATAATACTGCGTGGCCTCGCAATGGCGTAGTCTTGGGTGGCCTTGCATTATTAGAGCCAATGCACACAGTGCTATTGGTGCGTCATTGAAGTTGAGTTTCGATTAAATCTGTGTGAACAATGAAGATCTGCATTAAATGAACCATCTAATGAGCTATAGGGAGATGAGGGTGGCTTCTGACCAGCTTCAAGAGCTCTCTATGTGCTACAGAGGTGTAGGTGGCATCATTTGATTGGGTAAGCACAAATGGTGCTTTGGTGCATCAAATGGCATCCTCCAAAGTGGAGGTGCCAATCTTTACTCCAATGGTGCTTCAAAACTCCCTCGAAATTTGTTCCAGCCTTGGAAAACCACAACCTGCCTCGCATTTCTCTTCTCGTGCACACTAAGCCTTAGGCTACAATGCCACTACACAGTGCATATCTAATGTGCTTCGCACATGCATACACTTTTGTGCCTTTTAATTGGGTACTAGAAAATACGCATGATGGCTTTACTTGAAGGGGAGGTAGAGACTGTGGTCCTTTATGGCACACATCCACTTGGCTCTATGACCTTGAGCTAGTGGAGCAAGTTGAAGCTACACGTGGGGGCTCATGCCCCCATTTGAAAGCCTTTGGTCATTGTTTTACCTTAGGACCTTCTTAACTGGACTTCAAGACCTCCAGACCATGAGACCTTTAGTTTGGATCTTTGGACCTCATGACCTTCTAATAAGACGTTTTAAGACATTGAGACCTTCTAATTAGACCTTAGGACCTTTACACCTTGGTCCACTTATTCATTTTTTGGGCAAACAAAGTAGTGCATATTTATTGCTTTATATCATGTCATACTAACTGTTGTGGCTAAAAGAGCCCTTACATCCTGAGGATCAACAAAAGTATAAACTCCTAAAGAAGACATCTCAAGGATGAAATGAAAAGCTGAAGGTATCTTCCTTGAAATCTAAGATAGCAGCAGCAGAGGTGTCTGAAGAGTGTCCCTGGGCAACAGTATTGTCAGTAGAATGACCATGAGAAGCAGAAAGGCCCTGTAGAGGGTCAATAGACATGGATGACAGCTTGGTAAGATCAGTAGGGATAGGATTATTCTGAGTAGAAGAGCCAGAGCCATGGATCTGACTCTTTTGCTCCTAGAGAGGCAGCTTAACGCTGTTTGGATGAGTCAACAGCCACAGAAGTGGAGTTGATGGAGAGGCTCCCAAAAGTAGAACCTGTATGGAACCAGCAGCAACAAAAGTAGAGGGAGCTTTGCTTGTAGAGGCATGAGGAGTTGATCTTGGAGAAGAGGGAAGGGGTTCACCAGTTGTGGCAAATCTTCTTTGAAGAAAAGGAGGAATCTTTGCATCATCATATGAAATAAAACAGGAGAGCTTGTGTCTGGCAATATTTGCACTTAACCTTTTGTGGGGGTTAAAGGTCACTGTGCCTTTACCCCGGTTATGTACAATACTCAAACACATATATAAATGAATGAAAAAGAAGATTAGGGTATTCTGCACCCACCAAAACTCGTGTGGCTCTCTGTCTCTCTCTCTCCCTCTTTCGTTCTTGCTTCTGTTGAGAGCACTCTCAACTGGTATCAGAGTCTGAGTGATCTACCTGAGCGTGTATGAATGCTTGGAAACTCAGCAGCTTTATGGGAGGAAGGAGAAGCTCTGTGGGAAGCTTTGTGGGTGACTTTACTTGCATCCGAGTGTGCAGAGACCTTGGAGGAACCTTTGGAAAAGTCACTTTGGTTTTGTGAAGTGGTTTTGAGAGCCTGTTAAGTGTTTTCAAAGAAAAAGTCATTTTTTGAGCTTTTCCCTATTCCGTTCGATGACAAAGACTTCGTATTGACTTGTAGAGGCAACTATTGCTTGCTTTTGGTGTCCACTTCATTCAGCAGCTTGGAAACACCTTCATTCTTGAATCTGGGATCATTTCATTGGATTTCTGACTCACTCTGTCAGTTTCTGCATTTTTCTGCCCGGGTGTTGGAATTCAAGTTTGGAGCAACCATTTGCAGATCTATCAGTTCTGGTGGACTCAGGAGGTCCTAAAACTTCTATGTTGCTCATCATTCGCACTCTGGTAGAGTTTACAAATAGCTCTATTTCCAAAAACGTTTTTCAGTCCGTGTGTTGGACCCAGTGATTGAGACCACAGTTTCCAAAACCGTCTATCCCATTGC
Source organism: Dipteris shenzhenensis (assembly GCF_047967505.1). Taxonomy (NCBI): domain Eukaryota; kingdom Viridiplantae; phylum Streptophyta; class Polypodiopsida; order Gleicheniales; family Dipteridaceae; genus Dipteris; species Dipteris shenzhenensis. The sequence continues at coordinate 554,395 of NW_028239847.1, read as the reverse complement.
ATTTCGGACGCCCAAAAACCCCTACTTGTCAGTTCTTGCATGATTTGGCGGAGTATTTTCAGAGTTAGAGATCTCTCTGTATTCAATTTCATCTCTCTATTATGCATTTTTCATTCTAAGGTTTTGAAACCTTCTATGGAAGTCCATTTGGGGAGCTTTTAAAGAGATAAAAGCTTACATCCTCGTCACTGGTAACGGTAACTTCATGTTAATTGATTCTATTTGGGTCTCCTCCATTTTTTAGATCTACCACTCTGTCAGATGATGAATTCATAGTTGCAGCTAAGTTGTTCAAGAAAGGGCTTCAAACTTGGGGTCAGCTGTGAAATAGAGAACATATCAGATGGAAATCCTGGCTTTAAATTAAAAGAGAGTTCTCTTTATCCAACCAACAGCAAAGATTGATTATGGAAAGATTGGAATTATGGCAAGGAGAGGTGACTTGGAAGGGAGGTTCAATACTATGCATGCACAAGGAGTTTAGCTGGGTGGGGTGATCCTCCTTATTACCCATCCCAACTCCTACAGTTGATATGGAGGATTTATTTAGAACCCTTAATAGAAGGTGGAAGTTGAATGACGATAGAACCAAATGATACTACAGATTCCATAGAATTTGGACTAAGAATGTGCTTGAGAAAATGTCCTGTTTTACCTAGCTAATACTTCATAAATCTGTTTGGTCTAATTCAAGAGGACTCAGCATTTGCAAAGGTGATGGCAAGTGTATGAGAGTATAAACCATGTTGAAGATGTCTTCCACCTTTTTGTTGCTTGCCCTCATGCCAGGAAAGTATGGAAATTTATTCAGATGGAATGTGGTGAACCTGTTAATTGGAAAGCTATTCTATTAGGAGATGCTTGTAGGATAAGGCATGAGCCTTGGTTTATCATCAAGGCCCATGCACTCTGGTTCATTTGGATATCTAGGAATAACTTCCAATTTAATCATAAAGATCTTTCTACCGATGCTATGTTTACTGCATGGTGGAACAGGAAAAAAGGAGAATTGACTTCATCATTAGTGCATACAATCTTGAACCTCAAAGGTGAGAGTGCTCTCAATGGAAGCAAGAACGGAAGAGGGAGAGAGAGAGACAGAGAGCCACACGAGTTTTGGTGGGTGCAGAACACCCTAATCTTCTTTTTCATTCATTTATATATGTGTTTGAGTATTGTACATAACCGAGGTAAAGGCACAGTGACCTTTAACCCCCAAAACCTCCCACTTAAAGGACAATGTGCCTTTAAGGGAGAACAACTAGTGAGCATACTATCCAATGCCCATCAATACACGACAATACTCAAATCGCTGACTAGGTAGACTCTTCGTTAACATATCTGTAGGGTTATCATCTGTATGAACCTTGACAAGCTCTATGCGCTTGTCCTCAAGTACCTCACTGATGAAATGGTACCTGACCTCAATGTGTTTGGTCTTTTCATGAAAGACCAAATTCTGTGCTAGCTGAATAGCACTCATGGAATCACTATGCAATGTCGGTACACCTATATGAATCCCCAAATCTCCCACTAGCCGATCAAGCCATATAGCCTCCTTGCAACCCTCTGTGGCTGCAACATACACTCAGCCTCTATGGTAGACAAAGCAATGCACTTATGTGCACGAGACATCCATGACACTACACCACCTGCAAAGGTGAACACATAACCAGAAGTGGATCTCCTACTATCCACAGGCCCTTCATAGTCTGAATCTGTGTACCCAAGTACATGCATGTCTCCTCTACCAAAGCAGATGCACATCTCCTTGGTACCCTTCATGTACCTCATGATGCACTTAACTACCTCCCAATGCCTCTTTCCTGGATTAGCCATATACCGGCTAACAACTCCCACTGCAAATGCAATGTCTGGTCTAGTAGCTATCATAGCATACATAAGACTCCCAACTGCTGATGCATAAGGAACCTTTGCCATCACGGCCCTTTCCTCATCTGATTTGGGACTATCTGTATGACTCAGTTTCACATATGGAGGCAATGGAGTACTCACTGCCTTCCCCCCCTCCATATTGAAACGCTACAATACTTTTGTAACATACTCCTTCTGTGAAAGCCAAAGGAGTTTCCTATTCCGATCACGCATGATGCGCATACCAAGAATATGACCTGCAAGTCCCAAATCCTTCATATCAAAGGCCTCATGCAACTTGGCCTTTAATGCATCTAGCTCATAAGTATTCTTGCTAGCCAATAGCATATCATCCACATATAGTGCCAGGATTATCAGGCTATTATCGTTATCCCTTTTAGTGTAGAGGCAGTGATCAATTTCACTCCTTTTAAAACCCTAGGACTGAATGAAAGCATCAAACTTCTGATACCATTCTCTAGGCGCTTGCTTAAGACCATAGATACTCTTCTTCAGCTTGCAAACTAAATGCTCTTTGCCCTTTTCTTCAAATCCTTCCGACTGCACCATGTAAATTTCCTCATGCAAGTCCCCATGCAAGAAAGCTATCTTGACATCCATCTACATAAGCTCCATATCTTCTGTTGCCACTAGTCCAAGCATGCATCTAAGTGTGGTCATCTTCACAACTGGAGAGAATATCTCATCAAAGTCCACACCCTTCTCTTGCTTGAACCCTTTAGTGACCAAACAGGCCTAGCCACATCATCACCTGTGACCTTCATCTTGTAGACCCATTTACATGGCAGTGCTTTCTTTCCATGTCACGGCAAAGAAACCAAGTCCCAAGTCTTATTCTTCATAAGTGAACTCATCTCTGATTGCATAGCATACTCCCACTTGCATTGATCCTCGCGCATCATAGCCTCTCTATAGCAAGAAGGCTCCCCGCAATCAGTAAGCATCACATAGTCTCTCTCTGGAATAAACCTATTAGGCGGTCTAGACAATCTAGATGATCTTCGCAAGGGCATTTCAACTTGCTGTCCCACCTGCATATCAGCCACATTTGGCTCATCATTTCCACCAATAGATGATCCATCATCTACCCTTGATTGTATACCTGTGGGAGTACTTGGTGGTACCATTTCTTGCACATTTGGTGCATGGACAGCTTGCTGTCTATCAACATATGCAAGTGGATTCACATCCTGGAAAGTGATTCTCCTCATTTCAACATCCCTCATGGGTGCCTTATGCATCTTCTTCTCATTGAAGACTACATCATGGCTGCATATGATCTTCTTTGCTTCTGGATCCCAGAGACGATAGCCCATCTCTCCACTTTCACCATAACCCAGAAAGATGCATTTCCTAGACTTAGGATCTAGCTTCTTTCGAAGCTCTTTTGGCACATGTGCATATGCCTCACACCCAAATATACTCAAATGAGAGTAAGAGGGCTTCTTACCACTCCATGCCTCTTTAGGAATACCACCATCCAAACTCTTACTAGGTGATCTATTGATCACATGCACTGTAGTCTTCATTGCCTCAACCCAAAAACCACCAGAAAGACTTGCATTGGAAAGCATGCATTGCAACCTTTCTTGAATGGTACGATTCATCTTTTCTACAACTGGATTTTTCTCTGGAGTACGAGGGGATGTGAGCTCCCTCTTAATCCCACGTGTATCACAGAAATGCTGAAAGTCATGAGAGAGATACTGTCTACCATTGTCAGTCCGTAGGTATTTAAGTGTTCTATCTGACTGATTCTCAACCAAGGCCAGCCATTTCTGAAATACCTGGAACACATCACTCTTTCGAGCTATAGCATAAGCCCACACTTTCCTAGTTGCATCATCAATGAATGTCACATAGTATTCAGCCCCGCCTAATGACTGTGTAGGCATGGGACCACATACGTCTGAATGCACCAAATCGAGCTTTTCAGACTCTTTCTTTCCCCTTCTTTTATGGGCTGTTTATTCTGCTTCCCATAGAGACAATGCTCACAAAATTCAAAATCAGAGAAACTCAAATGCAGTACATAACCCAAATAGGATAAGAGTTTCATTCCATTCTAGCTCATGTGCCCCAACCTGCAATGCCACAAAGAAGTGCTTGGCTGCTCGGTTATTGCAACAACATGATCAAACACCCCTGATACATGTAAGGGATACAAAGTCGCACACTTGGCACCCCTGGCCAAAAGCATAGAGCCCTTCTAAAATTTCCAACTCTGAAAGCCAAAAGTGGTGTGAAAACTAGCATCATCTAGCTTACCCACTGAAATAAGATGCTTGGTCAACTTAGGCACATGTCTCACATGTTTCAAAATAAATGTAGACCCATTTGCAAAAGAAAACTTTATGTCACCTACTCCCACTATGTCACATGCATAGTCATTTCCAAGATGCACAAAATCTGTCTTTCCACTATCATAAGTGGAGAACCATTCCCTATGGGGAGTAACATGGAATGAAGCACCAGAATTCAAAATCCAATCTTGGGAATATGCATTATTTGAAGTGGTAAGCAACTCTGTAGATAAACTAGACATGAAGAGAGCGACATTGTCACTATTATGTGTGACTGCATTGATCTCCTCGATCTTCACTTTTCCTTTGTCCTCCCTTGGACTCTCTTCCTTTTGATTTGCACCCCAATTTGCATTCTTTTTATTATCCTTTTGCTCTCTTTTCAGCTTGTAGCAATACTTTTTCATATGGCCCTTCTTGCCATAGTGGTAACACTCAATGTTCCATGCCCTGGATTTGCTACAAGACTTCCCTCTTTCTTGGGACTTCCCCCTGAACTGTGATTTGCCCCTTTGCACATTTAAGGTTGCATCCTACTTGTTGCCGTCCATAGACTTCCATCTAATCTCCTCGGCCAACAAGCTACCCACAACATCATCAAATTTTAGTACTCCACCAGGTGCAGAGTTACTGACAGCTGTACAAAAGGTATCCCATGAGGATGGCAATGAACATAAGAGATATATTACCTTAGTCTCCGCATCAAAATTCATCTTCTGAGCCTAAAGCTGGCTGAAAATAATATTGAATTCATTCAAGTGAGAAGCAATGGAGACCCCTTCCTTCATCTGCAGCTCAAACAACCTCTTCATGAGGTAAACTTTATTAGAGGCAGTTTCCTTCTCATAAGTGGCACACAATTTCTTCCACAAATATTCCGTAGTCTGCTCATTTACTACTTTGAAATAAACTGACTCCGCAAGATGAAGTCTAATAGTAGACTTTTCTAATGCATCCAACTCATTCCAATCATTCTTCTAGACATATCCGCAGGCTTAGCTTCAATACCTGCCAACGGTTTAATCTGCTTCTTTTGAATAAGCACATCCCTTATCTGTTCTTTCCACAAAGAAAAGTTTGTCCCATCAAACTTTTTAATGCTGAAAAACTCCTTTTCAGACATGGAAGAGGATGCCATGATGCAAATGAGGCAAACTCCCAAATGCTAGTGCCTGCAAGAGAGAATCACACCAAATACTAGGTGCACCCAAATGTGTATGCCACAATAGAGTGAAATATCACCAAAACTCAAAGCTCAAAGCATCAAAAGATACAACTGACTCATGTACATGTACTATGCATCCATATGAGCAAATCTGGCCCAAAAGAAAATGCCAACTGCAATGGCAATCCAAAATGCCAATAAGTGCCAAATGGCTCAAGCATAAACACCGTCCACTGGCATATGCATCAATATATCTCATCCAAGAGAGCATAGCACTATCAGTGCATCACCTGCAATGTGTCTCATACCTTTGATAGTCTTTATTCATCCGATACTTGTTCCTCCTCTTTAGTAGAGCCTCCTACTTGATCAGTATCTTGATCTCTCAAGGAATTTGTATTAGTGTGGCTATATTCACTTTTGTCTTCAATTGAAGACATCAAACTCTTGTGCAAGAGTAGGGTCTACATTGCATGCTTCATTGAAGCGGGTCTCTGCATTCTGAATAAAGCTATCAACCCAAAGCATGGCATCTGTCTCCCATTGCACCCAGCTCGCAGGTCATCATGACCTTCAGACTGCAAACTGGTCTTAGCATCATCAAGAATCCTCCTTTGCATAGTGCTAACTCCCTCTAAACTAGATAGGGTTAATTCCATCTCACTCTCCTCCATGTTGCACATCCTAATAAAAAAGGCATCCCGAATGCACTCTCTTGCACTTGCCCTTACTTAGCTCTTTCCCTACTTTCGCTTAGTGCCACCGGTTGAGGCCATGCTTGTGATTAGATCTTACTGTGTGTGTGCGGAAAGCTTTCTCGCTTGACACTAGCAAATAGCTGCAGTTGCCACACAATACTGAGCAAGCAGGCATCTGACGATAACTCCCACACTATGCATACTTAATTTTTTTAATTACATGAAATGCAAATGAGTTATCATGCTACACGCATTAATGTAAAAGTTTGAAGATTAAGAACTTTCAATGCATGCATGCAACAAATGATTCTTTCAATGCACGCATGCAACAAATGATTCTTTCAATGCATGCATACAACAAATGCAAGGTAATTTCTTAAAAATTTTAATTAAAAAAAACCCCCCCTTTATGTGGAGGGCCAAGGAAATCTAGTTTCAGGTCGTGGTTCCAACTAGCCCCCCATCCTATTCAGGATTGCAAGACCAGGAACCACTTCCTGGACTAGGCCCCTCAGCCAAGACTTGGAGAGAAAAATAATTTTTACTTCTCAATCCACTGTTTATGAAAATGGAAACCAGCGGTTGGCATAGATTTGGGGCGGTAGTACTACTGCAAGTAGTTGAAGGATTCTCGCTTGGTAGTAGTAGTACTACAGGCGGTAAGTAACACACTACCGTCGGTAGTAGTACTACTACTGACGAGAATCCTTTAACTACCAAATGGTATGATTAATACTACCGCTGATATTATTGTGTGAAACTACCAGTGGTAGTATTAGAACTACCACCGGTAGTGTTCCTCCTACTGTCATATGTATCTGATTTCCAAGTCAGGGACACCTGATAGCATAAAGGCATGATTGTATCCATGAATGCATGAAATACATAATCACAAGAAAATTCACTTGATTACATGAATATGCAATCCTTGCCTCTTACAAGGCAAAAAGAGCAAGGGATTGAATTCGGATGCCATATTTGAATTCCTACATTCGTTGCTTCATAAATGGAGTGAACGAAGCTCTTGCAATTGAAGTTTGCAAGTTCTTGTAGTACTTCCTAATCTCATATTGCCTCTTGTAGCGTCTCCTTCCAAGATTTTCACAACCACCACCTCCACCTCTATCGGGTATTTTCTTTCCATGCCTTGACACCCCCTTATTGGTAGCCTTCATCATGGCTGAGTCTGCCCTTCACCTCCGGAGTGCCGACAGAAACTCAGTACTGATCTCCTTACTTGTGGAAACTCTTGTGTATCGTCACCCAATGGCAGTACTTGTAGCTAGATTTGTTGTCTTGCAACTTGAACTGCAAGAATCTTAAATAATCTCTGTTCCTCTTGGTTTTTCCTCCATGCCTCCAAATTGGATGATTCTCCCTCCAAATCTGCCTTTCTACTAAGGCCAACTTATAAGTGACACTTACAATACTTTTAAGTATTATGAGTGGACTGCAATACACGTCCCAATATTTCCCTTGTACTTCTTTCCAACATATTCCACATGATATGGCAACCCTGCAGCTCCTACCAACCACACTTTAAAAATAGTGTATCTCCCTCTCTGTGACATAGGCCAAGATTGACACTCTGTCTATGTTATTAGCCACGTGTTGTGCTCTTTGAACCTCATCACCTCTCAATGGTCCACTCCTATGCTCCCCCTAAACCCTTTGTTTCCTCAACCCTTAAAACTCCATGATCTACAAGGGAGACGAGTTCTCCACCATGTACTCTACCATGAACCTTGGAACCTCCTTCTAACCCTGGACTCCTTCTAAACCCTGGAACTCCTTCTAAGCCCTGGAACCTCCTTCTAACCTTGGAACCTCCTTCTGACCCTTGGATCCTCCTTCTAACCCCGAACTCCTTCTAAACCCTGGAACCTCCTTCTAAACCCCTGGAACTCCTTCTGAACCCCTAGAATCCTTCTGAACCCTGGAACCTCCTTCTGAACCCTGGAACCTCCTTCTAACCCTTAAACTCCTCCTAAACCCTACAGCCCCCAATGAAGGCGAAAGCCTTCATTACCTCAATCATGATGATACACGTTCCTTTTACACATGCATGTACTTTGTTTGCTTACCACACTTAAGCCTATGTCTCTCACCGGAACACGACTCGAGGTCCTAAGCTACACGTATACTACAATTGACAACTCTAATATATCTATGGGTGACAAAAAGCCTCGGAACCCTGCATACTGAGAGAACCCTGCTCTTCCTACGAAAGCAGTAGGAAAGAGCCAACATTTGATGCTATTGTCGGGGAGACTAGCATCTCAAATAGTGAGTAAACATACGTAGGTATGTGTAAAAAACAATCTACTTCGAACTTTCACAAATATAACACTCAAGGGTAAGGAGAGTAATTTTTTTTTTTTCTAGTTCTAGCCTAACATATCTACCCCAAGCATCAACCTTGAGGTTAACCTTAAGAAATTTTTTTTATTTTCTTGAATAGAAGCCACATGATATACAATCAGGCTAGGTAGTGGACACGAATGCGTAGAGCTTGCAATTTCAATCATTTCACCTTTTTGCATAAAAGCAAACTGAGCTATCCATAAAGAGTTATGGCTCGGGAAGAGTTTAGGGTTAAACCCTAAACCTAAACTCATTTCGTATAAAAACCCACTCCACCCCCTCATTCTTCATGTTTCACTTTTTGCCTCCATTCTCTTCTTCATTCCGAGCCCTACACAAGACACTCCTCCCTCTCCATCGACCACCACCTTACTCCCCATCCTCACATTGTAAGTAACTTTGAGCCCATCTCGCAGCGATAACCCAGCCATCCACCCACCGTCCATTGTTCCTCAACAATCCTGTTACATCGAGAAAGACTTGGAGAGCGTTCAGGTGACCACCTCTCCCTTCCTTTCGATTTTCGTGAAGATTTTTTTTTAATTTCTTTTTTCTTTTTTCCCCCTCCATTTCCCACCACCCCCCTCCATTTCCATTACCCCCCTCCCCCTTCCCCCTCCACCTCCCCCTCCCCCCTCCATTTCCATTACGCCCTCCCCCTTCCCCCTCCATCTCCACCTCCCCCTCATTTCCACCACCCCCTCCCCCTCCCCCCTCCCTCCATCTCCACCTCCCCCTCCCCTCCCCCCTCCATCTCCACCACCCCCCCTTCCCCCTCCATCTCTAGCTCCCCCTCCCCCCTCCATTTCCACCACCCCCTCCCCCTACCTCTCCATTTCCACCTCCCCCCCCCTCCCCCTCCATCTCCACCTCCACCTCCCCCCCATCTCCATCTCCACCTCCCCCTCCCCTCCCCCCTCCATCTCCACCTCCACCTCCCCTCCCCCCTCCATCTCCACCTCCCTCCCCCCCCTCCCCCTCCATCTCCATCTCCACCTCCCCCTTTCCCCCCCTCCATCTCCACCTCCACCTCCCCCTCCCCCTCCTGCTCCCCCCTCCATCTCCATCTCCACCCACCCACTTTTTTCCCCTCCCCCCTCCATCTCCACCATCCCCTTCCCCCTCCCCCTCCATCTCCACCACCCCCTCCCCTTTTCCCTCTCTCTTTCTCTCTCACACTCTCTCTCTCTTACTCTCTCTCTCTTTCTCTCTCTTTCTTTCTCTCTTTCTTACTCTTTCTCTCTCTTTCTCTTTCTCACTCTCTCTCTCTCTCTTTCTCTCTCTCTCTTACTCCCTCTCTCTCTCTCTCTCTCTCTCTCTCTCTCTCTCTCTCTCTCTCTCTCTCTTACACTCTTTCTCTCTCTTTCTTTTAGCTCTTACTCTCTCTCTCTCTCTCTCTCTCTCTCTTACTCTTTCTCACTCTCACTCTCTCTCTCTCTTACTCTCTCTCACTCTCTCTTTCTCTCTCTCACTCTCTCACTACCTCTTTCTCTCTCTTACTCTTTCTCTCTCTCACACTCTCTCTCTCTCTTTCTCTCTCTCTCTCTCTCTCTCTCTCTCTCTCTCTCTCTCTCTCTCTCTCTCTCTCTCTCTCTCTCTCTCTCTCTACCCCCCCTGCCGGTCGCTCCCTACCACTAACCTAACACTAACCTACCTAAGCAAGGGCCTTGCTTGCTGCTTGGAAGGCCGACACCCTTAGGGCCCTTGCTTACTGCTCGGAAGGCTGACACCCGCAGAGCCTGCCCCACGCCCCTCCACACTGCCTCCCCGTCGCTCGCGTCGATGCCCGCCGCCACGTCGCCCGTCGCACCGCTCTGACTACCCCCGCCCTCGCCACCCCGCCCACAGCACCGTCCCCTGCCCCCCTCCCCCTCTCATTCCCACGCCCCCCCTTCCCCTCCGTGTGCCTCCACCCTCCCGTCCCCTCTCCCCCTACCTTCCCCCCCTTGCGAAAAATCCCCCCCCCCGCGCCACCGACGCGAACCCCCCACAGTCTCTCTCTCTCCTTTCTTTTGAAAAAAAAAAAACCTAACCATAAGGTATCCCTAGTGTTAAGGTAACCTTCGTTAGGTTAGCTTTAATGCAGTTAGGTTAGGTTAGTTAAACTAGGCTAGTTACGTTAGGTTAACTAGGTTAGTTAGTCTAGCCTAGGTTAGGTTAGGTTAATATTAACCTACATTAGGTTAGTTTAACGTTAGCTAGGTTAGTAAAACTGCTAGTTAATTACCCTTAGAGGGTTAGTTGAACTAACTGTGGTCAATTTAACATTAAGTAGGTTAGGTTAGACTAACTGTTAGGCATCTCACTAGACAAATATTAGTCAATCTAACTAGATTAACTTGGCTCCAACCCCTCAGTTGGACCTAAAGTCCATTCACACCACCCTTAGGACCCCCCCCCCCAACCCCAAATTTTACCCCTTCTTTAACCCCTCGTAACTCATCCGTTTGGGACCCAAACTGAACCCCGTTTGAACCCAAATTTCACACACAAAAACACCACGCTATGCGGTATTTTTCCAACCCGTTGCAAACCATTTCGGCATCCCTAGAACTCGCTCATTCGTGCCCCCGTGTGGGCCTCGTTTCACACAAATTCGCTCATATCTTCACGCCATGACCTCCAATTAATGATCCGTCTGCACCAGCACATTTCTCTACACACGTAGAACAATCTTAGGAACATTATTAACACGACGGTCCCTACACAAACTAACACCACTCTAACCCTCCTAACAAAGCTACATCCACACCCGCACTTGTGGCAGAGACACCCTTGGCAAATCTCACCCAATCTGCATGCAGCGACGTTCCGACCAATGCCTTCGACTCCAACGCTCACCACATCTGCATATAACTCTGCTGCAATAACCGCCCCTGCCAATCCTCTACCCCGAATCCCCCCCTGAGATTCAACCACTCCCTCTAACTCCTCCATGCCCCAACATGGCTGGACGTCATCATGACAATGATGGGGATATCGACCTCGATGCCGAGGGTGACAATTTCTTCAATCGAAGAAATAATAACAATCGAGGCTAATGCCCCTTGGGAAAACTGGAACTTTCCAAATATAATGGTCGGGGAGATCCAGCTCAATTCCTCCAGCATTTTGATGCCGCATACCGCGCAGGTGGAGATCAATCCCATGAAACCAAGGTGGCTTGGTTTCCCATGGCCTTAATTGATGAAGCATCTGAATGGTACCTAGACCTTCTCGTGGAAGAACGCGCCACATGGGACCTACTTCAAACAGAATTCAAACGATGCTTTCAAATGGAGAGGCTACAAGATGATCCCGCTCTCCAACTCAGCAAGATCGAAACAAGGCCGAAGAGAAGATGTATGCACATATGAAATGATTAATCACCAAATGTGACCCACGCCCAGATGCAAAGTACCTCACGGCATGGTTCATTGTAGGACTCAGAAAGAAAATCCGAAAGGATATGAAAAAGATAAGCAGCTATGCAATGTTCAGTGTTGCTCATGCGGCAGCCATTGACATCGAGGATGGCATGACAAACTCAGACACTAGCAGTGATGACGGTAGATCTAGTACCCGAGATAAGCACTCCAAAAAAGGCAAATCCAAGTCTGTTGCCGAAACATCAAATGAAGATCGCCTAGAGTCCATGACCATGAAGCTGAAAGAAGACATGATGCACGCCATGGAACAAAAACTTTGCTTGTCTCAGCTGCCAACTCAGACATATCCACGGCGAGAAAATGTATGGTGTCCACATTGCATGGCAAACCATACAGCAAATGAGTGCCCGGTCCTCAGAGCCAGGATCACTGCACAAGCAAATCCACCACCAAGGTTGTGGTGCCATATCTGCATCGTCGGCGATCATGATGAAAACAGTTGCATCTTCAACATGCGCAACAACCCGCCTCGAACAACAATACCAAGTGGCACCCATGCCAGTATACAGGCAACCAGCACTTGCACAAGCGCCCCCAGCTCCGAGGCTAAATCTTGTTCCCGTTCGAACACAAGCCCCACAACTACTCAGAAACCCGAATCCACGACCATATCCAAGAGCACCAAATCCAGCTCCTCAGGTAGTTCCAATATATCAATTACAAGCCGAGGAAGTAGAGTCGCCATTTGAGTATGAAGCAGAGTACCCAGTGTACTATGTAGAAGGTGCAAAGGGTCTAATACCAGTTTATGCAAATCAAGTACATCCCAACACATATCGCACACTAATCAAGTGCTACGGTTCTAGAGAAAATCACCGAATCGCAGAGTGCCCTCATCGTGGTAGCCCGGCTACTTTCCAACCACTCTACAGAGATTGTGGCATAGGACATGCATGCATGGATTGTCCCATGAAAAATAAGGTCCCAGAACAAACATAAATAAAGCTTGACATCCCCATCGGCATCATTGGGGTGGACCATCCAAGTGTTGAGATATCGAGCTCCACTCGTGATATGCCAGGGTGACCGTTGTGCATTTATGTCACCGACTTGTTAGCTGCAGATGCGGTTGGTACACTGCCCACGAATAATAGCTAGATGACAGCTATCCTTATCTACTCTAGTTCGTGGCTCAATTAGTATGCCACCTTAGTTAGTTGAGTTTGGTTTGAGACCCACATATAGGGTTCTTCTATTTCTTTGTACTTGAGTTCTTTTGGCTTTTCACAACTAAGAAGAGCAAAACTATTTTCAGCCTCCACCTGTGTGTGTATTCCCCCATTGTGTATGTGAGAGAGCCACAAGTGAGACTCCTTCCCTCTCTCCCACTATTAGTTGGGATGAAGTAGTTGCTATAGTAGTTTACATAATGAACAGGACTCCCACTGCAGCAATACATGGCATGATGCCAGAGGAGATGTATACTAGTAGGAAACCAGATATTTATCATCTAAAAATTTTTTGTTGCATTGCCTATGTTCATGTGCCAGATGTGTTGAGGTCCAAGTTGGATCCAAAAGCTGAGAAGTGCGTCTTTATTGGTTATTCTCTATAGCAGAAAGGGTATAGATGCTATAACCCTTCTACTTGTAAGTTTACAGTGAGCAGAGATGTTGTTTTTGATGAGATGAGCAGCTGGTATAAACCAGTAAATGTGATGATTGATGTAGATGCACAAAATGGTAATGCTGCACAGAATTCACAGCAGCAATCACAAAATATTAGTGGACCTACAGTGTCCTCTAGCAGTGGTTCACATACTTCGCCATGGACAAGCAGATTGAGATCAGGAGAATCTCCTCAAAGCAATACAAATAGTGGTACGCAGGTATCACGAAAAGGAAAAGAGAAGGTAGATCAGCTCATGTTTGATGTGAATGCAGGTCACTCTTATGTGGATGGTGAATCCAGTGGCTCTGAACAGAGCATTGATGATGAGTTGGGTATTCCTTCTGTTGTTACACCTGCAGTAAGGAAGACCAGGGATGTTTTGAGAGCACTTGGAAGTGAGCCTATTTTGCACAGGTCTACCAAAGCTAGATATCCTATGGATAGGCTGAAATATGATGGATTTACAGCCATTCACTATGCCTATATGGTCAAAGTGATACAAGAACCAGAACCCACTTCTTTTGAGCAAGCCATGGGAAAAGAAAAATGGGAGAAAGCCATGGATGAAGAAATGGATGCCTTGGAAGCAAATACTACATGGGAATTGGTTCCTTTGCCTAAAGACAAAAATGCAATTGGCTATAAGTGGGTTTATAAGATCAAGCACAATGCAGATGGTTTTGTGAACAGATACAAGGCAAGATTAGTTGTCAAGGGGTATGCACAGACATATGGCATTGATTATGAAGAAACATTCAGTCTGGTTGCAAGGATGGCAACTGTAAGAGCAGTCATTGCTATGGCTGCATCAAAGGGATGGTCTTTACATCAGATGGATGTAAAGAATGCTTTCTTGCATGGTGATTTGCAAGAAGAGGTCTTTATGGAGCAGCCACTAGGTTATGTTCATGCTGTTCATCCTGAGTTTGTTTGCAGGTTGAAGAAAGCCTTGTATGGCTTGAAGCAAGCACCTAGAGCATGGTCTGACAAGATAGGACAATATCTTGTCACTATTGGCTTTCAGATTTCCAAGGCAGATTTCTCACTCTATGTGAGAAAAACAGAGAAAGGTATTATGCTGCTTGTTATTTATGTTGATGATTTGATCATCACAGGTGATAGTGATGAAGATATCCTTCATGTGAAAATGCTATTGAAGCAAAAGTTTGAGATGAAGGATTTGGGAGAGCTGCTTTATTTCTTGGGCATTAAGGTGATTAGATCACCAAGTGGGATACAGCTCTTGCAGAGGTAGTATGGATTGGACATGCTGTCCAAATATGGGATGACAGGCTGTAAGCCTATTTCAGTTCCTTTGGAGCAGAATGTGAAGCTGAGCGCAGATGCAGGTGAGCTTCTAGAAGACACTACTATGTACAGACGCATAGTAGGAAGTTTGATTTATATGACTATTACCATGCCAGATTTGAGCTATGTTGTTGGATTGGTAAGTCAGCTTATGCATTCTCCAAGGAAACCGCATTTGGATGCGGCTAGATGCATACTCAGGTATGTGAAATCCACATTGCAGTATGGACTATTTTATGAGGCTGGGGTTTAGATATAGGTGCATGGATACACTGATGCTGATTGGGTTGGTAGTATTTCTAATAGACGATCTACCAGTGGATATGTGTTCTCTTTTGGGAGTGCTGCAGTCACTTGGAGCAGTAAGAAATAGCCTACAGTTGCCTTGTCGAGCACAGAGGCTGAGTACAGGGGTGCAGCAATGGCTGCATGTGAGGTAGCTTGGTTGCATAAGCTACTTTATGATATGCATCAGTCTACAGATGGGCCAGTTGTCATTTATTGTGACAACATGAGCAGTATACACTTGGCAAATAACCCAGTCTATCATGCTGGAACAGAGCACATTGAGGTGCATTATCACTATGTGTGGGAGAAGGTTTTACTAGGTCTTATTGATCTAGTTTATGTCAGCACAGAGGATCAGGTAGTTGGCATATTCACGAAGGCATTGGGCACAGAGAAGCTATGCAAGTTCAGAGACCTACTTGGTGTGCAGGAATTGGGATTGAGCTCGAGGGGGAGTGTTAAGATATCAAGCTCCACTCGTGATATGCCAAGGTGACCATTGTGCATTTATGTCACCGACTTGTTAGCTGCAGATGCGGTTGGTACACCGCCCACGATGGATGACACCTATCCTTATCTACTCTAGTTCGTGGCTCAGTTAGTATGCCACCTTAGTTAGTTTAGTTTGGTTTGAGACCCACATATAGGGTTCTTCTATTTCTTTGTACTTGAGTTCTTTTGGCTTTTCACAACTAAGAAGAGGAAAACTATTTTCAGCCTCCACTTGTGTGTGTATTCCCCCATTGTGTATGTGAGAAAGCCGCAAGTGAGACTCCTTCCCTCTCTCCCACTATCTTCACACCAAGTCTGGCGAGTGTAAATTCACAACCTATAAATGTAATTACATGGCAACAGAAAGAGGCCACCAAGGACCCTAACATTCCAATCCAACCAAAGCAATTTCTTAAAAAGAAAGCACAAGTACCTCCACCTCTGCCAAGCAATGAGCAGCCGAGTTCATCCACATCAACTCTCGAGCCTCAAATAAAAGAAGCTCCATACCCAAATGCAGAGGTGGAGAAGGCTCACTTTCAGGCACTTCAACAATGGATACAAAAGGAACAAGCCCAATTTGAGGCTGAGAAAAAAGCTCAATTTGAGGCTGAGAAACAAGCTCAAAACCCAATCTATGACTTGGCCCCACAAAGTAATGATACTGTACTCGAGCCTCTATTCCAACAATAGACTCCAGAGCATAATGTACCGCCACGTCAACTTGAAGGAGCTGCACTCTCTAGTATCTTGAGTTTCCCTGTGTCAATTTCCATCGGAATCCTTCTACGAAATTGTCCCAATCTCTGGGAGAGTTTCAAAGGATGGATTGAACTCGCAAATCCCCCTCCACCTATGAATGACATTGAAGATATCCCTGTGCGGATGGGTGAGAGAGATGACATACGCAACATTATTGTGCCTTTGATCCACAAGGCATATAATGAAGTCCAAGCCATAGTGGATGGTGGAGCAGGTGTAAATGTCTTATCAAAGGAGCTCTACGAAGAATGGAGTCTCCCACCAATGCAAAAGGCTAATTTCAACATACGCCTTGCTGATGATTCACGGGCGAATCCCTTGGGAATAGTAAATGGCATGTCCACAAAGATCATAGGAGTCTGCTTTTCCCTTCAATTCACAATCTTGGATCTCCCCAAAAAATCCTATCAAATCTTACTGGGACGTCCTTGGTTACAAGAAGCATTAGTCCTCCATGACTGGGGAACTGATAGACTGACAATCCAGAATCGCGACACTGCAGTTAGGGTGAATGTGGGGACAGGAGCTATTAAACCAATTGTGCCTAGAGCATTGGATGACACATCTTCCACGACAATCTCAAGCAAATTAGCTCCCCTACAACAACATGCCATAGCGGGTGACTCACAAAGCAATGTCAATAAGTGGATACAAACATTGGCAACCATTGACAACTGCCATTCATTAGACCCCATCTTCTCACAGATAGATGCTAATGCACTATGGGTCGATCCTCCACCGACACATGAAGAACCAATCGATCTAGAGATGCCATTCTTTATGGCTGACCTTGAATGGGATAATGAACCTCAAGAAGGTACCAATACCAATGATGACTCAGATTTTCCTTGGGACCTTGAAACAGAGGCTGCGAATGCTAAAATTGAAGATCAAATCTTTGATAATGACAGCCATTCTGCATGCCCTAATGGCAATCGAGCTCCCAAAAGTTGAACCTCCGTAGTTGAATAACAATAGAAGATCTCGCAAGAAAGCTGAAGGAGGAAATCGTAGAAAAGCCAAGGCCGAGCACTTCAATGAATTCGAATGAGTCCAATCAAGGATCGTCGAATTGTACCTTGCAAAGTTAGCTCCCTCAAAATCAAAACCACCGCCTCTTGAATGGTCCCCTGAGGGAATGGAAGGAGTATGTGCAGCACATGAACCCTTACTTGGAAACACCTTACCAAGTGGAAAAGTTACCCCATAGTTCCCAACATAAGAAGTTTCGGAAATATAAGCCACATGTGCGGATGAAGCTCGATCAAGTGACTTAAGAAAAAGAAAGAAAAGAAGAGCCTAACAAATTAATAAATGCAACTATGCCACCTAGTACACATGACACATGTCAGGTTAGTTCAACCCCATCAGAGGCCAATCTTCGAGAAGTGTCGGAATACTTCAAGAATTATACAAGTGGCAGTGCCCCAATAGCAATGCCAAGACCACTCAGAGAATCAGAAGTTCAAGAAACCGATAACATTAGAGAAACTCCAATCTATGAGGGACCAACAAAAACACGCACAATAAACCTCGCCCTTGAAGGGGAGGAAGAAAATTTGGTTTTCATTGTGAAACAGCTTCGTCAAGAAGATGAAGCCAAACTCAAAGAACTAATGGAATACCGTGACTGCCTAGCATGGTCATACAAAGAGATGAAAGGAATTTCACCAGAAGTGGCAGTACACACGATACCTATAAGGGAAGGTGCTCACCCTAAGGTATGTGGACCTTATCGCACAAATCCTAAATATGGCACCATGGTTTATGACGAGCTGAAAAAACTACTAGAAGCCGGATTCATCTACGAGATAGAGCACACTGATTGGGTTTCACCCATTGTCATTGTACCTAAACGCAACAAGAAGTTCAGAATATGTGTAAACTTAAAAAATGTGAATGCCGCCACAATTAGGGTTCACTATCCCCTACCCTTAACAGAAACAGTGTTGGAAAGTCTACATGTTGCATACATGTTGGATGCGATTGCACCTGTATCATTGAGCTTGTAGATAATTTGTATGCAAGTCTGATATTTTTGCATATAGGAGACGGCTATGATGTTTGGTGAGGGTCTCGTGTTGAGATATCGAGCTCCACTCGTGATATGCCAGGGTGACCGTTGTGCATTTATGTCACTGACTTGTTAGATGCAGATGCAGTCGGTACATTGCCCATGAATAATAGCTAGATGACAGCTATCTTTATGTATTCTAGTTAGTGGCTTAGTTAGTATGTCACCTAGGTTAGCTAAGTTTGGTTTGAGACCCACATATAGGGTTCATCTATTCCTTTTGTACTAAGAGAGAGTTCTTTTGGCTTTCACAACTAAGAAGAGGAAAACTATTTTTCAGCCTCCACCTTTGTGTGTATTCCCCCTTTGTGTATATGAGAAAGCTGCAAGTGAGACTCCTTACTTCTCTCCCACTCTCTTCACATGGTATCAGAGCTTGGTTCGTGGTAAGGAGCTCAAGGAAGCAAACCAAGTTCACGGTGTCTTGGTAAGAGGATCAGTGTTGCTTTCCTTTTTCGAGTTTGGGAGAAAATCTCTGCGGGTAGTCGGGGCCCATTTTGGTGGCAAAAGTTTTCTGCAGGCACTCAGAAAGGTGCCTTGTTTTTGTTATGCGACTACTATTTTGTAGGTTGGTGAAAAGTTGCCGCAGAAATTGCATCGTATGCCTATGCACAAAGATATTGGGAGTGACAGAATCATTCTTATTGCTTGTTGATGGAAAATCGTCACTAGGAAGTGACTGTGTGGTCAAATACCACTTTCGTCAATTTTGCAGATTTACCCTTGTGAGGCAAAAGTTGTGTGTGTTTTCTGCACTGACAGAATATTTTTGAGTGTTATGTAATGGCGTATGATGCTCTTTCATAGATTGTCACTGAAAAGCTTGACAAGACCAACTTTCTAGCATGGAAGTTTAGAATGACAAATTTCCTTAAGGGAAAAGGATATTGGGAGTTCATTACTAGAGTTGAACAAGAACCAGTTATTCCTAATGTTCCCAATCAACAGGAGTTGTAGGCATTTAAAGGATGGCATGAGAGAGCCAGAAAAGTTATGTACTAGCTGTCTATCAGTATTTCAGATTCTATGATTGTGCATATTCAGGACGCAAGCACGCCGAAGGAGGTGTGGGATGCTTTGACAAAAATGTATAGCACAAATACGCAAGCCAAGAAAATGCAGCTCAAGTAGGAGTTGCATAATGTGCAAAGAGAAAATATGAGCATCAATGACTACCACATGAAGGTGAAGAAGATTGCAGATGCACTTGCTTCTATTGGGTCGCCAGTGGAAGATGATGATTTAGTTTCTCTGACCTTGAATGGTCTAGGAAAGGATTATGCACAGTTCTGGACATCCATTGCCATCCGTGAGAATTTTCCTGATTTTGAGGAGTTGATTGCTCTTCTAATTTCTGAAGAGCAGAGAAACGGTGATGCATCTTCTTCAGGAGGAACTTTAAAAGAAGCTGTCTTCTACTCAAATGCTGGAAGAGGTAGAGGCAGAGGTAGAGCAGGCCGATCTGGAGGCCGTGGCAGAAATCAAAATATGTAGCAAATTCAAGAAAACCAGTCCTATGGAGGAGGACGTGTTAACTTTAGAGGTAGGGGGAGCCAAAGAGGTCGTGGTGGATGGCAGAGAGGCCAAAATGCAAACAGCAATGCTGAATGCTACTAATGTGGTATAATGGGTCATATGGCTAAAGACTACTACAAAAAGCAAAATGACATCATGAATGGAAAATTGCAGCAAGGCAATTATGCATCCTCTAGCAGACAGGGTGATGACAGAAATGAGCATTTGTTTATGGTGCAACACATGACCAATTCTGTGACAAGTGCAGAAGAAAGCAATGATGTGTGGTATGTTGACTCACGTGCGTCAAACCACGTGACATGGAGATGTGGATCGAGGATATCCTCTACCTCGAGAATTCCCTCGATTACTGCTAGATTGACCGCCTTGGTCATACTGCTTCTTGCAGTAATCTCTTTCATAGTGTCTAAACTTGTGATAGTAGTTGCACTAAATGTTTGACACATTGGTGGATGCATTCCCTCGTCCTTGAAATCTTCCTCAATTGGAATGATTTCCTCTTTGCTGATTCTGATGTTGTTGAGGATGTTGTTGAGGATGATGTTGATTCTGATGTTGATGCTGACTTTGATTTTGTTGCTGATGATGACCACTTTTCTGATATGATCTACCTCTGCCTTTGCCTTTGCCTTTGCCTCTACTTCTGTCTAAAGCTGTGAATGCCCGATCATTAGAATGACCTTTACATGCTTGAATGGCCTGAGTCCTGAGTTCTTCACCAAGTAGGACTGACTGAAGTTCTTCCAGTGTCGGAATTGGTTGTTGGATGGCAATACTCTAGACTAGATTATCGTATCCCTCTCCTAGTCGATTCAGAATGACTTGAACCATTTCTGCGGGGTTCATAGTCTCTCCTGTTGCTGCAAGTTGATTGTTGTAGTCTTTTATGCGGAGTACATAAGCATGACTGGCTTCACTGATGTTGCAAAAACTCTGGTTGATCTGGTTTCTCAGGGTGAGAATCTTGGATGTGTTCTTGGACTCGTAGAGAGCTGTTCTAAACTCTGAAACCCCCTTCTAACCCTTAAACTCCTCCTAAACCATGCAACCTCCAATGTAGGCGAAAGCCTTCATTACCTCAACCATGATGATACACGTTCCTTTTACACATGCATTCACTATGTTTGCTTACCACACTTAAGCCTACGTCTCTCACCGAAACATGACTCAAGGTCCTAAGCTACACGTATACTACAAACGACAACTCCAATATATATGTAGGTGATAAAAAGCCTTGGAACCCTGCATACTGAGAATACCCTACTCTTCCTGCTGAAGCCGTGGGCAATATCTAACTCTAGGGCTCTCAACTTAAGCTCTACATCGACTTATGCTCTTTCGCAGGAAGCAGCATCTTACTTAGAGCAAAGCAGTCTAGGCAATTTGCATGAGGGCCTAAAAGCCTTGGAGGATAGTCCTACAATGACCACATACATTAGGGACTTTCTCCATTCTTACCACTCCAGCAATGCAAAGGTTGGCAAGTATGGTACAATCACTATACATTAGAACCCACTAAACATTATCCTCGACAGTACAGTCGAGAAATGTTTCACTGTGAGGTTTGATCAGGTAATGTCTGTGCCTGCAGAAAAAGAAGGATAAAGCGTAATTAAAATTACTTCTGAATTAAAAGAAACAAGGCTAGCTATTCAGGAAGCCCAGATCATGATAATGTTTAAATTCAAAAAGTAAAAGTTCTTGTTGGTTGGAAATAATATCATATATTCTCTACACACACTTGGATCTTCACAGGTTCACTGCAATACCTCCATGAATAGAAAGCTAAAAGAAAAGAGTGATTTTTCTATTCCTGAGAGATTTCCATAGCCTCCTCCAAAAGTTGTTCTGCATAGGAGATATCTTGTCTCTCATATAGAACTTGCGGCCAAGAAAGGGAAAGCCAGTGGTTGAAGTTTAGTGCATATTCTACTTGTACTCACTACCTTTCTACTGAGGAGTCCATCTAGCATTGTCTTTGGGACTGCACACAGGCGCAAATTATTTGGAAATGGATTGCTAAGCTATTAATTACCTTTACACACTCTCCTCTATATGAATTGGGGATCGGGCCATGTACAGAAAGCCAAAAGAAAAGAGTGATCTTTCTATTCCTAAGGGATTTCAAGAGTGGCATGCGGAACCTGCTCAGAATGAACATCAAAGATCGAGGCATCCCTATCTGAACGTGAAAGTACTATGACCCGAAGAGGAATTCCTGATCTCATAAAGGTTCCTAGGCAAGTAGCAAGAGGATGGTATCCGTCACCTAGGGGTATCCAATTTATAAGTAGAGCAGCATCTATCTATTGAATCCTCCCTACACTTTCTCTGAGATGGCTAAACTATTGGGATTGTTGATCATGTGGGAGGTTTTTTTTTTTTTTTGCAAAAAAATAATTCTATTAAGTATGAATGAAAATCATAAAGCAAGCTCAATGCGAAAGTACATAAAGTACATCATTCTCAACCTCATCCTTGGTTATTTTCTAGCTCTATGTGGGAGGCTTTTGAAATCCTTCCATGTAAGAAGACAAAACCCTAGGGTCTACCAGGCTCATCAAGTATGTTGTCATTTCACATGACTGGTTGGCTATCAATATCTTCTCGAGAGGTAGATGGAAAACTCTGGAGAGTACTCTTGAAGCTGGCCCAGGCTTACAAGATGGCAACCATACAAGGGAAAGAGGGGGCCCAAAGACATGCTGAGGTAAAAATCCATTAGGTACTGTCCAACCAATCTCCACATGTGAAAGGAGAACAAGACTGTATGCATCAAACGAAAAAATCCTTTCACGGTTCTTGCCCTGGCATAAGACCTCTGACCACCATCTTGCATGGTAGAGCTCTGTGATATTAGGGCCTCATTTCCATGTGGGAAGGATTAGGGTTTTCCAAGCCACCCTAGCTCTAGTGTCTTCCAAAAACCATCTAAACCACTCCAAAGAAAATTCCTTATCTGAGTGATGCAATCCCTAGAATGGCATCAATAAGAGCATATGAACCAAGCCGGTACCTAGTTGGCTACCACCACCTTGGAGGTGAGGTCAATAGCTGAACACCAAAAAAGGAGTTTCCTCATGATACTCTCCACCATTGGGGCAAACTGTTGTGAAGGGAGCACACCAACCTGGTAGCCCAAATATCTAGTAGAAAAAGCGCTTTGGATCCAAGTAAAGCCCCCAATCCGGAGTATCTTGGTCATTAATCTAGAAGCTTTGAATTTATTTAGTTAATATGTGCACCTGCTACCAAACAGAACAAGTCCAAGGCTACCCTTGATGAGGTAAAATTAAGTGGAGTGGCATTAAAAAAACAATAGTATCATCAGCTACTCACTATCCACAAGTTCCCCATTATGTCTTAGGGGGAGTCTCAGCCAATAACATCTACTTGAGCTCTCAAAAATAAGCTCATCGCTTCAGCCATGAATAAGTAAAGAAAGGGTGCAAGAGGGCATCCTTGTTGGACCGATCTCAAAAGTTGAAACCTCTCCCCCTTTACCCCTCTAATAAGTATTTGTACAATAAGGAGATCCCTCTAATCCATGCATTTGAGAATCCAAATTATAGAAGAGTACCCTCTAAAAAACCCTAATCTACTCTGTCATAAGCTTTTTCAAAATCCAGGAGTAGAATGGCAAGTCTTTGGCCACTGTGCATAGCCCACTGAGAAGCATCCCAAAACGAGAATATGCTATCAAATACTTTTGGCATGAACAAAGCCCATTTGCATATCATGGATAAGGTTTGGAAGAAGGGGCTGCAAATGCAAACTGATGGCTTTGGCCAACATCTTATAACAAGTTCCCAAGAGAGTGATGGGCCTCCATTGGGAGATAATTTCTGCAACCTCCCTTAGGGATGAGAAGACTAAGAGTCTCTGTAAGTGATTCATGCATAGTAATAGAGTCCCATATGTGCTATAGGACTCAAGTCAATTGTATCCCTAATCATATCCCAAAAGGCAATAAAGAAGGAAGGTGACAACCCACATGAACCCAAGCTCTTGCCTTTGTGCAAGGCCATGAGTGCAGTCCTGAATTCGTGATTGGTAAAAGGAACATCAGGCATAACTATTATGTGTGGTTTCACCAATAGAATAACAT
This sequence comes from Dipteris shenzhenensis, assembly GCF_047967505.1. Lineage (NCBI taxonomy): Eukaryota > Viridiplantae > Streptophyta > Polypodiopsida > Gleicheniales > Dipteridaceae > Dipteris > Dipteris shenzhenensis. The sequence continues at coordinate 530,362 of NW_028239847.1, read as the reverse complement.
GTTGTCACACCCTATATCTGGCATCATCTCTAGTTGTTCTATTAGGATCTGTAGACAAGACAGAGTATTACAATAGAGACACCCCAAGCAGTTGTTATCTTCAAGCGTTGACCACATGTCGATAGGCATTGACTATCAATCGTATGTGATGTGAAAAACGTGTCTTTCTATATATCCGCAGTGTCACGAAATGGTGACCCAAATAAATAAGGGCTGTGAAAATGTTGATCGTTGAACAACTATATAAGACGACACTGATGTACACAAAAAAAAAAAAAAGGCTACCCATGAGCGAAGCCACATGCATCATAATGGTGATGATCCAGAGTCATGTCTTATTTCTTAAAAACTAACACCATCCATGGGCATAAGCATCAATAATGTCTCACCCAAGAGAGCATAGCACTATCAGTCATTAACTACAATGTGTCAAAGCTATCCCTTAGCATAAAATAGCATCCGTGTACTAAACGTCCATCAATAAAGCATCCCACAAGGGAATTTGTGCATATCAACGCATCCAACAAGGATCGCAATGCATCCAAATGGCTTGTAAAGCATCCACTGCAACCCAATGCAGACCACGAATGAGCGCACATGACTCAAACTACAACTAGAGTGATTTCCATAAGGTATGTTTTAAAAATCATGGCCCCACGACAATGACCGATGTTGAAAATAGGACCTAAGATGCCTCAAAACATGGGTATCACTGGATAATCAAACTCAAGAAGACAAATCTGCAAATATCTCTCTTCTATCGAAACTTCGAAATCCCAACTGATGAATGGGAATGAGGAGTCAACCCTTTTAATTGACCAGGAAATAAACCTTAGGAAAGAAACCTTAGCAAATAAAGCCACGTGCCACCTGTGTGCAAATGTGAAGAAATATGCAACAGAGAAAAGAATCATCGATACAAAGGATCATAACTCAAAGAATCCCTCACAAAATTGTAGACAAGACTGTTGGCCTATCCTCAATCCATCGGAGCAGACAGATCCAAAAATGGTGGCCTGAGCAAGCGGGTCTTATGGAGACGAGTGTCTGGATGTAGGAAGAGATCAAAGAAGATGAAATGTTTGATTTTGCAGCTTATTGCTGCTTCTGCTCCGTCTCCTAGGCTAGTTGGAAGCTGAATCAAGGCCTGGAATTGCTTTAGCAGTGGAACTTGAACCGGAGCTCACAGGTCACAAAAAATAGCATTAGTAGCAACCAGATTCACAAAAATGGACTCCTTTGTTGCTCAAGGCTTTCACAAAGCTCGTAAAATGAGCAACAAAATCCAAAGCCAGGGAATGCCAGTGCTGCCCATGAGATGATTCTATAAGGAATCAGCTCACTTAGGCTCAGAAAACGTCATAGGCTCCAAAATGATAGCCCTCATGGAATCTCTAAGGGGTCTTGATCTTGGCCATGATTTGCACATTCTAGCACTTGAGCTAGACATCAATTTCCAACACTTGAGGCATATAGTAGCTTCGCCCACACAACGTTTCCAGCTGTTGTGCAATCCAAGCATTAAGTAATCTCATATTCTATATCCAGAGACATCATGAGGGGTAGAGCCACTTTTTTGGTAGCCTCACTAGTGGCAGGGATTTTTCTCCAGCAAGGGGAGGACCAGTTCATGTATCCCATTCGGTCTACTTCACGGCATATGCTTGAAATAGAGCAGCACTTACTCCAAGGCCGACAAGCATGCTCTATCTCTGGTGTTTTACATTGAAAAGTTTAAGCATTATGTGGCAGGTAGAGCCTTTTTTATCATTTCAAACAATGGCCTTGCAAAGCAGGTTTTGCAGTCGCCAAATCCCCTAGGCCAATTGGCTAGGTGGTTCACAATCCTTCAAGAATATGGATTTTCTTTCAAATTTGTAAAAGGAGGTTGTTCCAATTTGAAGAATTCTTTGATAGAATATCTTGATGTGAGCCTTGTAGTAGCCATAGAAGTAGATGATCCATACCTTTTCTTTTCCACCTAACAGTACCAGTTATGAGCAGAAGAAGATCCACAAAGAGAGTAAGCGCTATACCCTCTTTGATGGGGTGTTGTACAGCCAAGTCATGGATGGAGTGTTGAGGAGGGCTATTGATGCCAATGAATAAGCAGTACCATGATGGGTTTTGCGGTGGACACTATGTGGCATACTACACCACCAAAAAGATCTTACATGCAGAATATTACTAGCCAACTATGTTCAAGGATGTACCTATGCATTGTAATACCTGTGAGCCCTACTAGTACTTTGGAAGGAAGGATTTGCAACTTGGGAAACACCATCCTGTGATGTCTATCCACCCATTTCAGAAGTGGGGCATAGATTTTGTGGGGCCTCTGCCAATGACAGCTCGCAAGAAGAAGTACCTCTTGGTGACCACGCAATATGTCACCAAATAGACCGAAGCTATAGCTCTCTCAGCAACAAATGGTAAGTAGTCTTTGATTTCATCTTTGAGTGCATATGCACATGATTTGGGACATCCATGGAGATAGTGTTAGATCAAGGGAGCCCATTCTTAAATGAAGCTATGGAGCTACTCATGGAGCATATGGGTATCAATCACCACACTTCTAGCATCTACTATTTGGCATCAATGGGTCAAGTGGAGTGGACCAATGGCCTCTTATGCAATTACATGAGGAAGATGGCAGTTGGACCCCGGAGCCAGTGGGACCAGAAGGTTACCAAAGTAGTTTGGGCATACAACATCACTCATAAGACAACATCCATTGGACATAACCTTTTGAATTAGTATATGGTATTGAAGCAATTCTGCCACTAGAGATAGAGGTACCTGCTCTAAGAATGGCACGGGAGCAAAAGATGTTAAAAGATGAATAGGTAGAAGCCAAGTTGATTCAGCTATGAGAAACTAGATGAGACTCAGAGGCTTGCATTGCACCTTGCAGAGATCTAAAAGAACCAATGCAAGGGATGGAAGCATCATTTTGTGGAAGGTGATATGGTGTTGTGCTTTGATAGCAGATTGGACCACCAAATGGACAAGAAGTTTCTTCCGAAGTGGTCACGACCATACCATGACATCAAGGAACACAACAATGGATCACTAGAGATTCATGAGTTACAAGAGCCGCATGGAAGAAAGGTGTTCAACAAGCAACATCTCAAACCCTTCTTTGTACGTGTTGGTCCTAGGCATGAGGATGCAACGCACCCTATGCCTGGGGGGGGCGAATTGCTATAGGCAAAAAAATTCCCAATGTGAATAGTGTAAATAAATGTGAGTGTGAACGTGTGTGGCATTAATAGCATAAAATATAGTGTGTAAGGCCCAAGGTTGAGGTGGCAGGGCAAGTCCATGTTCCACCATTCCATGTAAGAGAACCCATAGGTGTGTTGTACATAGTCCATGGCATAAATAAACTCAAGCTTATTGTCTTGTATCCTTTATTTATCTTTGTCTTGGATTAACCTAGTGACAATTACCTTGGATATATGTCTCCGCTTCAAGGAAGATTATTAAGCATCCCACTCAAGCTTACTGACTTTGATTAGTACTTGAGCACATAATATTGGACATGTGATTTCAATTCCATTCAATTCAATCATTTTTAACTATCCAACTCAAGCTTATTGACTCGGTTAGTACTTAACATATAGTATTAAACATATCATTTCCATTCCTTTAAATCATAGGTTTGTGGTTTCAATAGTTCTATAGCATTCTATATATAAAATATCTTGATTTTCCAAAGACAATAGGCTAAAATTACTCATTTCTTGAAGACCTCAGCATCAAAGTGCTATAGCTCTTAGCTCAATGACAATAGTCCCTATGGCGACGCTCCAGAGCCATGGGGGAGAGGGAAGGAGAGGGAGAAAGTGATAGCATGGGAGGGGGCAAGGATAAAAGTGGTATGGAGATGAAGAAAGAGGTTATGGTACAAGAGGTAAGGGGGGGGATGAGGAATGGGGAGATAGAGACATCAAGGAAGGAAGGTCATGCTTTATTGACAGGGAGGATGGGAAATCAAAATGCTAGAATGGTGGCTATACAAGAATGAGAGTGTCGCATCAAGCAATAGTCCCTCCTTTTATAACCAAAAGAAGGGGGTTCTCCTCATAAATGCATCTTCCCACATGCATAGTGTGGGTGGAGGCCTGTGGGCTTGGCAGTGCGTATCCTCAATAGCATGCGACAACTTCCTCCCCTCGAAAATAAAACCTTCTTATCCTAAGTCTAAGAGGCCCCATGGCTCCATCTCAATATTATAATGCCTAGCAAGACAAGTTGAGGGTTGGCACAAAGGGCGCCAACTCCCTTTAGTAAGAAAACATATCAAAATATTGAGTACGAGATGAATTTAACAATATGCCATGAGTAGAAATTATTCAAATTAACATGGTTGTGTTTTACACTAGAAGAGCTTCAAATATGTCTTTACACCTTGAAATTTGAATAACACATGAAAAAGTTACATTAATTTGAAAGGAGAGGGGTTTTCATATTTTAGTGTATTTTTTGTTTTAACCCCCCCTCAGCCAAAAGACCCCCCCCCTTGGGCCTCACATATTATGAAAAGACGAAGGAGCCACCATTGATGTCTCTACCAAAGCCTACAACAACGCCGAGTGAGGCACGTAAGGTGCAGTTTGTGAAACCAGCTGTTCAATTAGAGGCAGAGACTCAAGCTAAGTTCAAGTTACACTTACCAAGAAATGGTCCAAAGGTAGTCGAAGCAACTCCATTGTTGGTCGCTAACCAATCCAAGGGGAGCAAATGTTTCGCAAAGGGATCTGGGGTTGAAATGCATTTTTGAGGCTCCTATCCAAATTTCATTGGGCAGGATGCTTAATCTAGTTCCGAGATTCCACCGGTAATTGTTGCATTCCCTACACACAGAGTGTGAACCAAAAGAGGTGGAGCTATGTCAAGCTGATTCATGCCCAATTCCAGCAGTTCCTTCCGACAAGAGAATTTCGGTGATTTCCACAAAGGCACAAGGTTGGATTTTTGCTCAGGTGCTAGTAGATGGTGGTTTGGGGGTCAATATTGTCACTTTGAAGACCTACCAAGAAATGGGATGGATGTCCTGGGAGCCAGCACCATTCTTAGTTTGCATGGCTAATCAACGCCGGGTTTGACCACTCAAAATCTTGCGGGCCATTGTTCTGGAGTTGTGGCATGCATATCATTTATGGTGTCCTTTGTGGTGCTCAACATGGAAGCCGCAACACCAGAGTATAGCGTCCTTTTAGGTAGGCCTTGGTTGCGGCAAGAAAAAGTCAAGAAAAATTGGGAGCATAATGTCATTTCAGTGCGGAGAGGAAAGAAGAAAGTGCAGGTCACAATGTGAGTGGCGGCACCATTGGCGGATGCGGTCCGACCTATGTTGGCCGAGATGGTGAACATGGTGAACAGATTGGAGGATGATGAGGAGGAAGCCTTTCTCAAGGCAAGGGTCCAATCTTCACCGTCGATGTGCAAGGCATTATGAACAATTACATGCATCAAAGTTTCCTGGCGGATGCGGCCAGCCATGTTCCAGAGGAGTTGTCCAGCAAGTAGCAGTAGAATTGGATATACATGATCTCCTACAGCAAGAGAGGGAATTTAAAGAACAGATCAGTAGAGTCACGTGAGTTCAAGAAGATGCTCTAGATATGGTTTATCTTGAAGTAGATGGAGTATCTAAACCAGTCAAAGTCAGCACTTTGTTGACAACTGAATTTCACAGCGAATTGATTGCCTTCTTTCGGGAATTTTTTGATGTGTTTGCTTGGGACTATGCAGATATGAAGGGTCTAGATCCAAAATTTTACTAGCACTGGGTCACAGATGTCACTCCAATGAAGATACATAGATATCGTATGAATCCGCACATGGCCAAGCAAGTGTGTGAAGAACTGGAGTGCTTGTTGTGAGTGGGATTCATCGCACCGATTGAAAATCTAGAGTGGATTTTCCCAATTGTCATTGTGCCAAAGAAAAATAAGAAATTGTGGATTTGTGTCGACTACCACAAGCTAAATGCGGCCATACTACCTAATCCATTTCCCTTGCCCTATATGGATTCTATGCTTGATGAAGTGGCGGGGCATGAGGTGTACTCCTTGGATGGATATAGCGGGTACAACAGGTCTATGTCTACACAGCCATGTGGTTCGGATTGCGGAATGCTCCCTCAACTTTTCAACGTGGGCATGTAGGAGATCTTCAGGTCCTATTTGATAGATTTCATGCGGATTTTCTTGGATGACCTCAGTGTCCAGGGCATGTGATCTCGGTGGAAGGAATTGCGGTGGATCTACACAAAGTGGTAGTAATTATGCAAGCCCCAGCACCAACAACGCCTAAGGAATGCTTGCGATTCTTGTGCCGAATTCGATGGCATGGCAGACATCTGCGGTTCTTGGCTCACATGGTGATTCCCTTGAATGCATTAGCACATGTGGAACCGAAGGCATTTGTGTGGACCGCAGAGTGTGACCAAGCATACCGGCAGCTAAAGATTTATCTTTCCAAGGCATTGATGCTACTGTCTCTGGATTATTGGGAGAAGAATTTTCATGCGTTCGTGGATGCCTTGGATACAGCTATTGGGAGCGTCTTGATGCAGGAAGATGCGAATAAATCGTATCGCCTAGTCTACTACAAAAGCTGACGGCTCTCAACCACCGAAAAGAATTATTATGTCATGGAGAGGAAAGGACTAGGCATGATTTATTTTGTCAAGAAATTCCGGCATTATTTGTTGGGCCAATCGTTTGTCTTCCATGTTGATCATTCTGCATTGTTATATTTGGTGAAGTAGCAAAGTCTTATAGGCCAATTGGCATGATGATTGTTGCTCCTGCAGGAATACAACTTTAATGTGATTCATCGCCCAGGCTCACAGCATGCGATTGCAAATTACCTTTCCCAACTAGAGTTTGGAGAGCTACCAATGGGAGTGGAGGACAAGTTTCTTGATGTGGAGTTAGCGGTGATTTTTTGGGTGGATCCAATCACGACAGAGGCTGAAGTCATCCCAGAAGGACCATGGTCATGGTATGATAAGATGCTCTCGTTCCTATCTACTGGCATCATGCCCAAATACATGAATCAAGATCAGAGGAAGTACATAACTTTTCTGGCTCTCTCATGCCATCCTTTAAATGCCTGCATTTCCTATTGATTGGGAACATTAGGAAGAACTGGTTCTTCTTCATTTCCTGTAATGAACTCCCAATAGCCTTTTCCCATAAGGAAATTTGTCATTCTAAACTTCCATGCTTGGAAGTTGTTCTTATCAAGCTTTTTAGTGACAATCTGTGAAAGAGAATCAGACGCCATTACAAAACACTGCAAAATATTCTATCACTGCAAAAAACATAGCTTCTGCCTCATAAGGGCAAATCTGCAAAACTGACGAAAGTGGTATTTGACCACACAGTCACTTCCTAGTGACGATTTTGCATCAACAGGCAATACGGATGACCCTATAACTCCCAATATCTCTGTGCACAGCCATATGATGCAATTTCTATGGCAACTTTTCACCAACCTGCAGAACAGTGGTCGCACAGCAAAAACAGGGCCTTTTTCTCAGGCTGAAAACAGTTTTCCTCTTCTTAGTTGTGAAAGCCAAAAGAACTCTAGTACAAAGAAATAGAAGAACCCTATATGTGGGTCTCAAACCAAACTCAGCTAACTAAGGTGGCATACTAACTGAGCCATGAACTAGACTACATAAGGATAGCTATCATCTAGCTATTATTCATGGGCAGTGTGTCAACCGCATCTGCAGCTAACAAGTGGGTAACATAAATGCACAATGGTCACCCTGGTATATCACGAGTGAAGCTCGATATCTCAACACAATATTTTGGGCTTGCATTAATTTAAGTCGATGTACATTAACATGACCAATGCGTTAATGCTAGATATCAGTATCTGCAATTACACCGGTCCCATGTGCAAACATTGCTACACTCAATTCAGGCATGTCCACATCCAATGTAAACATCGTGCCCTTCTTCATCCCTTTTTCTATCAAGCGACATTTATTTTTCATATCCTCAACAAAGCATCCATGAGGATTAAATCTAACCTACAAGCCTTGCTCAACCATTTGACCAACAGAAACCAGGTTCTTGGTGATATTCGGGACATGAAATACATCAGACAGGTATTTATTTTTCCCATCCTCCATAGACATAGGAATTTTAGCAATCTGCATAATAGGATGTGCAGTAGCACCACCAGTCTCCACAAATCCTGGTCTTTCCATTTTTCTTGCATCTTGCATCCATTTTGCATGACCTATCATGTGGTTTGATGCACCTGAGTCAACATACCACACATCATTGCTTTTTTCTGCACTTGTCACAGAAAAGGTCATGTGCTGCACCATAAACAAATGCTCATTTCTGTCATCACCTTGTCTACTAGAGGATGCATAATTGCCTTGCTGTAATTTTCTAGTCATGATGTCATCTTGCTTTTTATAGCAACCTTTAACCATATGACCCATTTTACCATAGTAGTAGCATTCAACATTGATGTTTGCATTGTGGCCTCTCTGCGATCCACCACGACCTCTTTGGCTCCCCCTGCCTTTAAAGTAACCACGTCCTCCTCCATAGGACTAGTTTTCTTGAATTTATTGCATATTCTTATTTTTGCCACGGCCTCCAAATCGGCCTACTCTACCTCTGCCTCTACCTCTTCTAGCATTTGAGTAGAAGATAGTTTCTTTTGCATTTCCTCCTGAAGAAGATGCACCACCATTTCTCTGCTCTTCAAAAATTAGAAGAGCAATCAACTCCCCAAAATCAGGAAAATTCTCACAAATAGCAATGGATGTCCGAAACTATGCATAATCCTTTCCTAGACCATTCAAGGTCATACAAACTAAATCATCATCTTCCACTGGTGACCCAATGGAAGCAAGTGCATCTGCGATCTTCTTCACCTTCATGTGGTAGTCATTGATGCTCATATTTTCTCTCTGCACATTATGCAACTCCTACTTGAGCTGCATTTTCCTCGCTTGCGTATTTGTGCTATAAATTTTTGTCAAAGTATTCGATGCCTCCTTTGGCGTGCTTGCATCCTGAATATGCACAATTATAGAATCTAAAATACTGATAGATAGCCTATACATAACTTTTTTGGCTCTCTCATGCTAGCCTTTAAATGCCTGCAACTCTTGTTGATTGGGAACAGTAGGAACAATTGGTTCTTGTTCAGCTCCAATAATGAACTCCCAATAGCCTTTTCCCTTGAGGAAATTCATCATTCTAAACTTCCATTCTTGGAAGTTGTTCTTGTCAAGCTTTTTAGTGACTATCTATGAAAGAGCATCAGACGCCATTACAGAACACTACAAAAATATTCTGTCACTGCAAAAAACACAACTTCTGTCTTACAAGGGCAAATCTGCAAAACTGACGAAAGTGGTATTTGACCACATAGTCACTTCCTAGTGACAATTTTGCATTAATAGGCAAAAAGAATGATTCTGTCACTCCCAATATCTCTATGCATAGGCATATGATGCAATTCCTACGACAACTTTTCACCGACCTGCAGAATAGTGGTCGCGCAGCAAAAACAGGGTAGTTTTCTGAGTGCCTGTGAAAAACTTATGCCACCAAAACAGTGTGAAGATAGTGGGAGATAGGGAAGGAGTCTCACTTGTGGCTTTCTCACATACACAATGGGGGAATACACACAAAGGTGGAGGCTGAAAATAGTTTTCCTCTTCTTAGTTGTGAAAGCCAAAAGAACTTTTGTACAAAGAAATAGAAGAACCCTATATATGGGTCTCAACCAAACTCAAATAACTAAGGTGGCATACTAACTGAGCCACGAACTAGAGTACAAAAGGATAGCTATCATCCAGCTATTATTCATGGGTGGTGTACCAATCGCATCTACAGCTAACAAGTCGGTGACATAAATACACAACGGTCGCCCTGGCATATCATGAGTGGAGCTCGATATCTCAACACTCCCCCTCGAGCTCAATCCCAATTCCTGCACACCAAGCAGGTCTCTAAACTTGCGCAGCTTCTCTATGCCCAATGCCTTCGTGAATATGTCAGCTACCTGATCCTCTGTGCTCACATAAACTAGATCAATAAGACCTAGTAAAACCTTCTCCCGCACATAGTGATAATGCACCTCAATGAGCTTTGTTCTAGCATGATAGACTGGGTTATTTGCCAATTGCCAAGTGTATACTGCTCATGTTGTCACAATAAATGACAATTGGCCCATCTGTAGACTGATGCATATCATAAAGTAGCTTATGCAACCAAGCTACCTTACATGCAGCCATTGCTGCACCCCTGTACTTAGCCAATTGTAGGCTGTTTCTTGCTGCTCCAAGTGACTGCAGCACTCCCAAAAGAGAACACATATCCACTGGTAGATCGTCTATTAGAAATACTACCAACCCAATCAGCATCAGTGTATCCATGCAACTGTATCTGAACCCCAGCGTCATAAAATAGTCCATACTGCAATGTGGACTTCACATACCTAAGTATGTGTCTCGCCACATCCAAATGCGGTTTCCTTGGAGCCTACATAAACTGACTTACCAATCCAACAGCATAGTTCAAAATCTAGCCTGGTAATAGTCATATAAATCAAACTTCCTACTATGTGTCTGTACATAGTAGGGTCTTCCAGAAGCTCACCTGCATCTGCGCTCAGCTTCACATTCTACTCCAAAAGAACTGAAATAGGCTTACAGCCTATCATCCCATATTTGGACAGCATGTCCAATCTATACTGCCTCTGCAAGAGCCGTATCCCACTTGGTGATCTAATCCCCTCAATGCCGAAGAAATAATGCAGCTCTCCCAAATCCTTCATCTCAAACTTCTGCTTCAATAGCATTTTCTCATGGAGGATGTCTTCATCACTATCACCTGTGATTATCAAATCATCAACATAAATGACAAGCAGCATAATACCTTTCTCTATTTTTCTCACATAAAGTGAGAAATCTGCCTTGGAAATCTAAAAGCCAATAGTGACAAGATACTGTCCTATCTTGTCAGACCATGCTCTAGGTGCTTGCTTCGAGCCATACAAGGCTTTCTTCAACCTACAAAGAAACTCAGGATGAACAGCTTGAACATAACCTAGTGGCTGCTCCATAAAGACCTCTTCTTGCAAATCACCATGCAAGAAGGCATTCTTTACATCCATCTGATGTAAAGACCATCCCTTTGATGCAGCCATAGCAATGACTGCTCTTACAGTTGCCATCCTTGCAACCGGACTGAATGTTTCTTCATAATCAATGCCAAATGTCTGTGCATACCTTTGACAACTAATCTTGGTTTGTATCTGTTCACAGAACCATCTGCATTGTGCTTCACCTTATAAACCCACTTACAGCCAATTGCATTCTTGTCTTTAGGCAAAGGCACCAATTCCCATGTAGCATTTGCTTCCAAGGCATCCATGGCTTTCTCCCATTTTTCTTTTCCCATGGCTTGCTCAAAAGAAGTGGGTTCTGGTTCCTATATCATTTTGACCATATAGGCATAGTGAATGGCTGTAAATCCATCATATTTCAGCCTATCCACAGGAAATCTAGCTCTGGTACACCTGCGCAAAATAGGCTCACTTCCAGGTGCTCTCAAAACATCCCTGGTCTTCCTTACTCCAGGTGTAACAACAGAAGGAATACCCAACTCATCATCAATGCTCTATTCTGAGCCACTGGATTCACCATCCACATAAGAGTGACCCGCATTCGCATCAAACATGGGTTGATCCACCTTCTCTTTTCCTTAGATTGATACCTGCATACCACTATCTACATTGCTTTGAGGAGATTCTCCTGATCTCAATCTGCATGTCCATGGTGAAGTATGTGAACCACTGCTAGAGGACACTACATGTCCATTTATATTTTGTGATTACTGTTGTGAATTCTGTGCAGCATTACCATTTTGTGCATCTATATCATCAATCACATTTACTGTTTATACCAGCTACTCATCTCATCAAAAACAACATCCCTACTCACTGTAAACTTATGCGTAGAAGGGTTATAACATCTATACCCTTTCTGCTGCAGAGAATAACCAATAAAGATGCACTTCTCAGCTTTTGGATCCAACTTGGACCTCAACTCATCTGGCACATGAACATAGGCAATGCAACCAAAAATTTTCAAATGAGAAATATCTGATTTCCTACCAGCATACCTCTCCTCTGGCGTCATGCCATGTATTGCTAGAGTGGGAGTCCTGTTCATTATGTAAACTACAGTAGCAACTGCTTCAACCCAATAATAATCTGGTAGGTCTTTTTCATTTAGCATGGCCCGAGATACCTCTCCAATATGGCTGTTTTTCCTTTCTGCAAGTCCATTTTGCTGTGGGGTATGACTGCATGAATATTGTTGTTTTATGCCATGCTCCTGCAGGAACCTTGCAAACTCATTTGAGAGGTACTCTCCCCCTCCATCTAACGTTAGGCATTTTATTTGCAGGCCTGTTTCTTTTTCAACCATAGCTTTAAAAGCTTTGAAATGCCCAAATAGTTTACTTTTCTTTTTCATAAAATACACCCAAACTTTTCTGCTGTAGTCATCAATAAAAGTGACAAAATAATGACAGCCTCCAATAGATGCAACTTTAGTAGTCCACACATCAGAGTGGATTAATTCCAATGCTTCTTACTCTCTTGAACATGCCTAGGAAATGGTTTCCTTGCCTGTTTTCCAAATTGACAGGCTTCACATACCATATGCATTTCTGCAACCTTGAATTTAGGCAATCCTACAACAATATTTTGGGCTTGCATTGATTTAAGTTGCTGTTCATTAACATGACCAATGCGTTTATGCGAGATATCAATATCTGCAACTACACCGGTCCCATGTGCAAACATTAATGCACTCAATTCAGGCATGTCCACATCCAACGCGAACATCCTGCCCTTCTTCTCTCCTTTTGCTATCAAGCGACCATTATTTTTCCTATCCTCAACAAAGCATCCATGAGGATTAAATCTGACCTACAAGCCCTACTCAACCATTTTACCAATAGAAACCAGGTTCTTGGTGATCGTCGGGACATGAATTACATTAGACAGTATTTCTTTTTCCCATCATGCACAGACAAAGGAATTTTACCAATCTGCACAATAGGATGTGCAGTATCATCACCAGTCTCCACAAATCTTGGTCTTTTCATTTTCTTTGCATCTTGCATCCATTCTGCATGACCTGTCATGTGGTTTGATGCACCTGAGTCAACATACCACACATCATTGCTTTCTTCTGCACTTGTCACAGAATTGGTCATGTGTTGCACCATAAACAGATGCTCATTTCTGTCATCACCCGGTTTACTAGAAGATGCATAATCGCCTTGCTGCAATTTTCCATTCATAATGTCATTCTGCTTTTTGTAGCAGTCTTTAGCCATATGACCCATTTTACCACAATAGTAGCATTCAACATTGTTGTTTGCATTTTGGCCTCTCTACCATCCACCACGACCTCTTTGGCTCCCCGTGCCTCTAAGGTTACCACATCCTCCTCCATAGGACTGGTTTTCTTGAATTTGCTGCATATTTTGATTTCTGCCATGGCCTCCAGATCGACCTGCTATACCTCTGCCTCTACCTCTTTCGGCATTTGGGTAGAAGACAGTTTCTTTTGAAGTTCCTCATGAAGAAGATACACCACCATTTCTGTGCTCTTCAAAAATTAGAAGAGCAATCAACTCCTCAAAATCAAAAAAATTTTCACGGACGGCAATGGATGTCCGGAACTATGCATAATCCTTTCCTAGACCATTCAAGGTCACAGAAACTAAATCATCATCTTCCACTGGCGACCCAATGGAAGCAAGTGCATCTGCAATCTTCTTCACCTTCAAGTGCCTTGCTGCAATTTTCTAGTCATGATGTCATTCTTCTTTTTATAGTAGTCTTTAGCCATATGATCCATTTCACCACAGTAGTAGCATTCAACATTGCTTTCGCATTTTGGCCTCTCTGCCGTCCACCACGACCTCTTTGGCTCCCCTGCCTCTAGAGTTACCACGTCCTCCTCCAAAGGACTCGTTTTCTTGAGTTTGTTGCATATTCTCATTTCTACCACGGCCTCCAGATCGGCCTCCTCTACCTCTGCCTCTACCTCTTCTAGCATTTGAGTAGAAGACAGTTTCTTTTGAAGTTCCTCCTGAAGAAGATGCACCACCATTTCTCTGCTCTTCAGAAATTAGAAGAGCAAACAACTCCTCAAAATCAAGAAAATTCTCACGGATGGCAATGGATGTCCGAAATTGTGCATAATCCTTTCCTAGACCATTCAAGGTCACAGAAACCAAATCATCATCTTCCACTGGCGACCCAATGGAAGCAAGTGCATCTGCAATTTTCTTCACCTTCATGTGGTAGTCATTGATGCTCATATTTTCTCTTTGCACATTGTGCAACTCCTGCTTCAGCTGCATTTTCCTGGCTTGCATATTTGTGCTATACATTTTTGCCAAAGTATCCCATGCCTCCTTTGGCGTACTTGCATCCTGAATATACACAATCATAGAATCTGACATACTGATAGACTTCCAGTACATAACTTTTCTGGCTCTCTCATGCCATCCTTTAAATGCCTGCATTTCTTGTTGATTGGGAGCATTAGGAAGAACTGGTTCTTCTTCATTTTCTATAATGAACTCCCAATAGCCTTTTTCGATAAGGAAATTCGTCATTCTAAACTTCCATGCTTGGAAGTTATTCTTGTCAAGCTTTTCAGTGACAATCTATGATAGAGAATCAGACGCCATTACAGAACACTACAAAACATTCTATCACTGCAAAAAACACAGCTTCTGCCTCACACAGGCAAATCTGCAAAACTGACGAAAGTGGTATTTGACCACACAGTCACTTCCGAGTGACGATTTTGCATCAACAGGCAATAAGGATGATTCTGCAACTCCTAATATCTCTGTGCACAGGCATATGATGCAATTTCTACAGCAACTTTTCAGCGACCTGCAGAGGAGTGGTTGCACAGCAAAAAAGGGCCTTTTTTTGAGTGCGTGCGAAGAACTTCTGCCTTTAAAACGGGCCCCGAAATGGCCTCGAATCAAAAAAATAAAGTCACCAAGGGCTTCGCCCTTGCCCACAGCATATATTGGCCTCTCGCCACACCACGAAGGGTGTCTCAATCTGAGACAGTGCACTCTTGCACTTCCGACTGTGCTACCTGCAGAGATTTGCTCCCAAACTCGAAAAAGGAAAGCAACACTGGTCCTCTTACCAAGACACCGTGAACTTGGTTTGCTTTCTTGAGCTCTTTACCATGAACCAGGCTCTGATACCATGTGAAGATAGCATAGTTGCATTTACTAATTTGTTAGGCTCTTCTTGCCTTTCTTTTTCTGAAGTCTCTCAATTGAGCTTCATCTGCACATGTGGCTTATATTTTTGAAACTTCTCGAGAAACTTCTTATGTTGGGAACTGTGGGGTAACTTTTCCACTAGTAAGGTGTTTCCAAGTAAGGGTTCATTTGCTACGCATACTGACCCATTCAAGAGGCGGTGATTCTGATTTTGAGGGAGCTGACTTTGTAAGGTACAATTCGAGTGATTTAATCCTCATGGATGCTTTGTTGAGGATAGGAAAAATAATGGTCGCTTGATAGCAAAAGGAAAGAAGAAGGGCAGGATGTTTACATTGGGATGCGAACATGCCTGAATTGAGTGCAGCAATGTTTGTCACTTTTATTGATGACTACAACAGAAAAGTTTGGGTGTATTTTATGAAAAAGAAAAGTGAAGTGTTTGGGCACTTCAAAGCTTTTAAAGCTATGGTTGAAAAAGAAACAGGCCTACAAATAAAATGCCTAAGGTCAGATGAAGGGGGAGAGTACCTCTCAAATGAGTTTGCAAGGTTCCTACAGGAGCATGGCATAAAGCAGCAATATTCATGCACTCATACCCCACAGCAAAATGGACTTGCAGAAAGGAAAAATAGGCATATTGGAGAGGTATCTCGGGCCATGCTAAATGAAAAAGACCTTCCAGATTATTATTGGGCTGAAGCAGTTGCTACAGCAGTTTACATAATGAATAGGACTCCCACTGCAACAATACATAGCATGACACCAGAGGAGATGTATACTAGAAGGAAACTAGATATTTCTCATTTGAAAATTTTTTGTTGCATTGCCTATGTTCATGCGCCAGATGAGTTGAGGTCCAAGTTGGATCCAAAAGCTGAGAAGTGCATCTTTATTGGTTATTCTCTGTAGTAGAAAGGATATAGATGCTATAACCCTTCTACTCGTAAGTTAACGTGAGCAGAGATGTTGTTTTTGATGAGATGAGCAGCTGCTATAAACCAGTAAATGTGATGATTGATGTAGATGCACAAAATGGTAATGCTACACAAAATTCACAGCAGCAATCACAAAATCTCAGTGGACCTACAGTGTCCTCTAGCAGTGGTTCACATACTTCGCCATGGACAGGCAGATTGAGATCAGGAGAATCTCCTCAAAGCAATGCAGATAGTGGTATGCAGGTATCACAAAAAGGAAAAGAGAAGGTAGATCAGCCCATGTTTGATGTGAATGCAGGTCACTCTTATGTGGATGGTGAATCCAGTGGCTCAGAACAGAGCATTGATGATGAGTTGGGTATTCCTTCTGTTGTTACACCTGGAGTAAGGAAGACCAGGGATGTTTTGAGAGCACCTAGAAGTGAGCCTATTTTGTGCAGGTCTACCAGAGCTAAATATCCTGTGCATAGGCTGAAATATGATGGATTTATAACCATTCACTATGCCTATATGGTCAAAGTGATACAGGAGCGAGAACCCACTTCCTTTGAGCAAGCCATGGGAAAAGAAAAATGGGAGAAAGCCATGGATGTAGAAATGGATGCCTTGGAAGCAAATTCTACATGGAAATTGGTGGCTTTGCCTAAAGACAAGAATGCAATTGGCTGTAAGTGGGTTTATAAGGTGAAGCACAATGCAGATGGTTCTGTGAACAGATACAAGGCAAGATTAGTTGTCAAGGGGTATGCACAGACATATGGCATTGATTATGAAGAAACATTCAGTCCGGTTGCAAGGATGGCAACTGTAAGAGCAGTCATTGCTATGGCTACATCAAAGGGATGGTCTTTACATTAGATGGATGTAAAGAATGCCTTCTTGCATGGTGATTTGCAAGAAGAGGTCTTTATGGAGCAGCCACCAAGTTATGTTCATGCTATTCATCCTGAGTTTGTTTGCAGGTTGAAGAAAGCCTTGTATGGATTGAAGCAAGCACCTAGAGCATGGTCTGACAAGATAGGACAGTATCTTGTCACTATTGGCTTTCAGATTTCCAAGGCAGATTTCTCACTTTATGTGAGAAAAACAGAGAAAGGTATTATGTTGCTTGTCATTTATGTTGATGATTTGATCATCACAGGTGATAGTGATGACGATATCCTTCATGTGAAAATGCTATCGAAGCAGAAGTTTGAGATGAAGGATTTGGGAGAGCTACGTTATTTCTTGGGCGTTGAGGTGATTAGATCACCAGGTGGGATACAGCTCTTGCAGAGGCACTATGGATTGGACATGCTGTCCAAATATGGGATGATAGGCTGTAAGCCTATTTCAGTTCCTTTGGAGCAGAATGTGAAGCTGAGCGCAGATGCAGGTGAGCTTCTAGAAGACCCTACTATGTACAGACGCATAGTAGGAAGTTTGATTTATATGACTATTACCAGGCCAAATTTGAGATATGCTATTGGATCGGTGAGTCAGTTCATGCAGGCTCCAAGGAAACCGCATTTGGATGCAGCTAGACGCATACTCAGGTATGTGAAGTCCACATTGCAGTATGGACTATTTTATGAGGCCGGGGTTCAGATACAATTGCATGGATACACTTATGCTAATTGGGCTGGTAGTATTTCTGATAGACGATCTACCAGTGGGTATATGTTCTCTTTTGAGAGTGCTGCAGTCACTTGGAGTAGCAAGAAATAGCCTACAGTTGCCTTGTCGAGCACAGAGGCTGAGTACAGGGGTGCAGCAATGGCTGCATGTGAGGTAGCTTGGTTGCAGAAGCTACTCTATGATATGCATCAGTCTATAGATGGGCCAGTTGTCATTTATTGTGACAACATGAGCAGTATACACTTGGCAAATAACACAGTCTATCATGCTAGAACAAAGCACATTGAGGTGCATTATCACTATGTGCGGGAGAAGGTTTTACTCGGTCTTATTGATCTAGTTTATGTCAGCACAGAGGATCAGGTAGCTGACATATTCATGAAGGCATTGGGCGCAGAGAAGCTGCGCAAGTTCAGAGACCTGCTTGGTGTGTGTAGGAATTGGGATTGAGCTCAAGGGGGAGTGTTGAGATATCGAGCTCCACTCGCGATATGCCAGGGTGACCATTGTGCATTTATGTCACCGACTTGTTAGTTGAAGATGCGGTTGGTACACTGCCCACGAATAATAGCTGGATGACAACTATCCTTATCTACTCTAGTTTGTGGCTCAGTTAGTATGCCACCTTAGTTAGCTGAGTTTGGTTTGAGACCCACATATAGGGTTCTTCTATTTCTTTCTACTAAAGTTCTTTTGGCTTTCACAACTAAGAAGAGGAAAACTGTTTTCAGCCTCGACCTTTGTGTGTATTTCCCCATTGTGTATGTGAGAAAGCCGCAAGTGAGACTCCTTCCCTCTCTCCCACTATCTTCACAATGCACTCATTCACTCTTTACTCCACTTGTGACTGAAACTTCACTTATGACTTCAATTGTTTTTTTAATTATCTAAGAATCCATATGGTTGTCTATATTCCTAGGTAAAGCGATAACAAGCCCGAGAAAATAGGCATTACCTGTCTACCCAAACGTAACTATGATGTTCTAACACCTAGTTTGTTTGGATGGTGGCAGGTAAGTGGACCCCAACCTCGGAAGTTGGGCTGCTCGAGGATGTGAAGAGAGTGGGAGAAAAGTAAGGAGTCTTACTTGCAGCTTTCTCACATACACAATGGGGGAATACACACAAAGGTGGAGGCTCAAAACAGTTTTCCTCTTCTTAGTTGTGAAAGCCAAAAGAGCTCTCTCTCTTAGTACAAAAGGAATAGATGAACCCTATATTTGGGTCTCAAACCAAACTCAGCTAATCTAGCTAATCTAGAGTACATAAAGATAGCTGTCATCTAGCTATTATTCATGGGCGGTGTTCCAACCGCATCTGCAGCTAACAAGTCATAGACATAAATGCACAACGGTCACCCTTGCATATCACGAGTGGAGGTCGATATCTCAACACTCCCCCTCAAGTCAATCCCAATTCCTGCACACCAAGCACGTCTCTAAAATTGCACAACTTCTCTGCACCCAATACCTTCGTGAATATGTCAGCTATCTGATCCTCTATGCTGACATAAACTAGATTAATAAAACCTACTAGAAGCTTCTCCCGCACATAGTGATGATGCACCTCAATGTGCTTTGTTCTAGCTTCATAGATTGGGTTATTGCCAAGTGTATACTACTCATGTTCTCACAATAAATGACAAATAGCCCACCATGCAAGAAGGCATTCTTTACATCCATCTAATGTAAAGACCATCCCTTTGATGCAGCCATAGCAATGACTGCTCTTACGGTTGCCATCCTTGCAACCGGACTGAATGTTTCTTCATAATCAATGCCATGTGTTTGTGCATACCCCTTGACAATTAATCTTGCCTCATATCTGCTCACAGAACCATCTGCATTGTGCTTCACCTTATAGACCCACTTGTAGCGAATTGCATTCTTGCCTTTAGGCAAAGGCACCAATTCCCATGTAGCATTTTCTTCCAAGGCATCCATTTCTTCATCCATGGCTTTCTCCCATTTTTCTTTTCCCATGGCTTGCTCAAAAGAAGTGGGTTCTGGTTCATGTATCAGGCTGTAAATCCATCATATTTTAGCCTATCCACAGGATACTTAACTCTAGTAGACTTGCGCAAAATAGGCTCACTACCAGGTGCTCTCAAAAGGGGGTTTCCATTTTCAGAGCAAAAACCCCCGAGCGACGAGCTGACAAAAGGTGGGAGGGGTCAAAATATATAGGCTCAAGTGATTTTTGGGGAGCAAAAAATTCCAAATTATTTCAAGGAATATGTAAGTAAATATGAAACATTGATAAATAGATATAGATATAATTATACATTTATATAATATACATATATAATGTCCAAGTAGTGACTTATCTTATGACTTTCAAAAATCCTTTCTTTTCCTTTCACCATTGCTTAGATCATGAAATTTTGAGCAAATATCCTCTTTACAGTTCCTTGGGATGACCTAAGAAAAATAAATAGTACCTTTTTAATAGACCCTCTAAGTGTATTTTGCAGAGGAATATGGTTTGAAGAGCTTGCCCCAACCCTATTCCGCTGGCGAAATACCCTTGGAGAGCCTACGCAAAAGGGGTCATAACTTTTGCTCCTTAGCTCAGATTGAGGAGCT
This sequence comes from Dipteris shenzhenensis, assembly GCF_047967505.1. NCBI lineage: Eukaryota > Viridiplantae > Streptophyta > Polypodiopsida > Gleicheniales > Dipteridaceae > Dipteris > Dipteris shenzhenensis. Next base: position 509,878 of record NW_028239847.1, on the reverse strand, counting down.
GTAAAAAGGAAAAATGTTCAAAATTTAATGATCTATGCAATGGTAGGCTTAAAATTATACTTTTTATAGTTATAAAAGAGAAAATTTAAAAATTTCAAGATGTATATGAGAGTTACAACTTCTCCCTAATTCATATTATGGTAGGAAGGAGTTCAGTAGAGACCACATTTCCTTAAAAGTACTTAGGATTAGAGAATCGGGAATATTTTTAAGATCCCTACCTTGCCTTCCCATATTTGATAATGTATTAGAGATTAATTTATGATCGATTATAATGGCTTCAAGTATGAGGTTTCTAATATCCTTTTCCTACTCATCCAAGGAATATGGTATACATTGTTATATGAGAGCTTCAAATATGGGATTGCTAAAGATTAGGGAAAGTCTTTTAAATTGATTGAATTACCATAATACTCAAAAGAAAATATGGTAGGAAGGCATTTATAGGAGTTTCTAAAGTGTTCACTATTTGTTCATATATAGATGATGTTCTCTAAAATGAGGGTTATAATAAAAAATAAGTAAGTATATGGTTCCATAAATGAGAAATTAAGAAAGAATTGTATATTCCTTTGGGATCTCAACTCATCTGGCACATGAACATAGGCAATGCAACCAAAAACTTTCAAATGAGAAATATCTAGTTTCCTACCAGTATACCTCTCCTCTGGTGTCATGCCATGTATTGCTACAGTGGGAGTCCTGTTCATTATGTAGACTGTTGTAGCAAATGCTTCAACCCAATAATAATCTGGCAGGTGTTTTTTGTTGAGCATGGCACGAGATACCTGTCCAATATGCCTGTTTTTCCTTTCTGCAAGTCCATTTTGCTGTGGGGTATGACTGCATGAATATTGCTACTTTATGCCATGCCCCTGTAGGAACCTTGCAAGCTCATTTGAGAGGTACTCTGGCCTTAGGCATTTTATTTGTAGGCCTATTTATTTCTCAACCATAGCTTTAAAAGCTTTGAAATGCCCAAACACTTCACTTTTCTTTTTCATAAAATACACCCAAACTTTTATGCTGTAGTCATCAATAAAAGCGATAAAATAATGACAGCCTCCAATAGATGCAGCTTTAGTAGTCCACACATCAGAGTGGATTAATTCCAATGGCCTCTTACTCTCTTGAACATGTCTAGGAAATGGTTTCCTTGCTTGTTTTCCAAATTGACAGGCTTCACATACCTTAGGCATTTCTGCAACCTTGAACTTAGGCAATCTTGCAACAATATTTTGGGCCTGCATTAATTTAAGTCGCTGTACATTAACATGACCAATGTGCTTATGCTAGATATCAATATCTGCAACTATACCGGTCCCATGTGCAAACATTGTTGTGCTCAATTCAAGCATGTCCACATCCAACGTAAACATCCTGCCCTTCTTCTTCCCTTTTGCTATCAAGCAACCTTTATTTTTCATATCCTCAACAAAGCATCCCTAAGGATTAAATCTGACCTGCAAGCCTTGCTCAACCATTTGAGCAACAGAAACCAAGTTCTTGGTTATATTCGAGACATGAAATACATCAGACAGGTATTTCTTTTTCCCATCCTGCATAGACAAAGGAATTTTACCAATTTGCACAATAGGATGTCTAGTATCATCACCAGTCTCCACAAATCCTGGTCTTTCCATTTTCCTTCCATCCTACATCCATTCTGCATGACCTGTCTGTCATGTGGTTTGATGCACCTGAGTCAACATACCACATATCATTGCTTTTTACTGCACTTGTCACAGAATTGGTCCTGTCATCACTCTGTCTACTAGAGGATGCATAATTGCCTTGCTGCAATTTTTCAGTCATGATGTCATTCTTCTTTTAATAGTAGTCTTTAGCCATATGACCCATTTTACCACAGTAGTAGCATTCAACATTGCTTTCGCATTTTGGCCTCTCTCCCATCCACCACGACCTCTTTGGCTCCCCCTGCCTCTAAGGTTACCACGTCCTCCTCCATAGGACTGGTTTTCTTGAAGTTGCTGCATATTCTAATTTCTACCACGGCCTCCAGATCAGCCTGCTCTACCTCTACCTCTACCTCTTCTAGCATTTGAGTAGAAGATAGCTTCTTTTGAAGTTCCTCCTGAAGAAGATGCACCACCATTTCTCTGCTCTTTAGAAATAAGAAGAGCAATCAACTCCCCAAAATCAGGAAAATTCTCACGGATGGCAATGGATGTCTGGAACTATGCATAATCCTTTCCTAGACCATTCAAGGTCACAGAAAATCATCATCTTCCACTGGCAACCCAATGGAAGCAAGTGCATCTGCAATCTTCCTCACCTTCATGTGGTAGTCATTGATGCTCATATTTTCTCTCTGCACATTATGCAACTCCTGCTTGAGCTGCATTTTCCTGGCTTGTGTATTTGTGCTATACATTTTTGTCAAAGTATCCCACGCCTCCTTTGGCGTGCTTGCATTCTAAATATGCACAATCATAGAATCTGAAATACTGATAGATAGCCAATACATAACCTTCGTGGCTCTCTCATGCTAGCCTTTAAATGCCTACAACTCTTGTTGATTGGGAACATTAGGAATAACTGGTTCTTGTTTAGCTCAAGTAATGAACTCCCTATAGCCTTTTCCCTTAAGGAAATTCGTCATTCTAAACTTCCATGCTGGGAAGTTGTTCTTGTCAAGCTTTTCAGTGACTATCTGTGAAAGAGCATCAGACGCCATTATAGCACACTATAAAAAAATTCTGTCACTACAAAAAACACAACTTTTGCCTCACAAGGGCAAATCTACAAAACTGACGAAAGTGGTATTTGACCACCCAATCACTTCCTAGTGACAATTTTGCATCAACACGCATGAGAATGATTATGTCACTCCCAATATCTCTGCGCATAGGCATATGATGCAATTCCTATGGCAACTTTTCACCGCCCTGCAGAACAGTGGTCGCACAGCAAAAACAAGGCACCTTTCTGAGTGCCTGCGGAAAACTTCTGCCACCAAAACGGGCCCTGAAATGCCCTTGAATCAAAAAAATTATGTCATCGAGGGCTTCGCCCTGAGAAAGCCATTCACTATGCCTATATGGTCAAAGTGATACATGAACCAGAACCCACTTCTTTTGAGCAAGCCATGGGAAAAGAAAAATGGGAGAAGGCCATGGATGAAGAAATGATTGCCTTGGAATAAAATGCTACATGGGAATTGGTGCCTTTGCCTAAAGACAAGAATGCAATTGGTTGCAAGTGGGTTTATAAGGTGAAGCACAATGCAGATGGTTCTGTGAGCATATATAAGGCAAGATTAGTTGTCAAGGGGTATGCATAGACATATGGCATTGATTATGAAGAAACATTCCGCCCGGTTGCAAGGATGGCAACCGTAAGAGCAGTCATTGCTATGGCTGCATTAAAGGGATGGTCTTTATATCAAATGGATGTAAAGAATGCCTTCTTGCATGGTGATTTGCAAGAAGAGGTCTATATGGAGCAGCCACCAAGTTATGTGCATGCTGTTCATCCTAAGTTTTGTTTGCAGGAGGTTGAAGAAAGCCTTGTAGGTTGAAGCAAGTTATGTGCATGCTGTTCATCCTAAGTTTTGTTTGCAGGTTGAAGAAAGCCTTGTATGGCTTGAAGCAAGCACCTAGAGCATGGTCTGACAAGATAGGATAATATCTTGTCACTAATGGCTTTCAGATTTCCACAGCAGATTTCTTACTTTATGTGAGTGTCATTTATGTTGATGATTTGATCATCACAAGTGATAGTGATGAAGATATCCTTCATGTGAAAATGCTATTGAAGCAAAAGTTTGAGATGAAGGATTTGGGAGAGCTGCGTTACTTCTTGGGCATTGAGGTTATTAGATCCACAAGTGGGATATGGCTCTTGCAGAGGCAGTATGGATTGGACATGATGTCCAAATATGGGATGACAGGCTGTAAGCCTATTTTAGTTCCTTTGGAGCAGAATGTGAAGCTGAGCGCAGATGCAGGTGAGCTTCTGGAAGACCCTACTATGTACAAACGCATAGTAGGAATTTTGATATATATGACTATTACCATGCCAGATTTGACCTATGTTGTTGGGTTGGTAAGTCAGTTTATGCAGGCTCCAATGAAACCACATTTGGATGCGGCTAGACGCATACTGAGGTATGTGAAGTCATCTGCAGCTAACCTATTCCTCACATACTCTTGCATACTGAGGTATGTGAGGCATTTATGTCATCGACTTGTTAGCTGTAGATGCGGTTGGTACACCGCCCATGAATAATAGCTGGATGACAGCTATCTTTACGTACTCTAGTTAGTGGCTCAGTTAGTATGCCACCTTAGTTAGTTGAGTTTCGTTTGAGACCCACATATAGGGTTCATCTATTCCTTTTGTACTAAGAGAGAGTTCTTTTGGCTTTCACAACTAAGAAGAGAAAAACTATTTTCAACCTCCAACTTTATGTGTATTCCCCCATTGTGTATGTGAGAAAGCTGCAAGTGACACTCCTTACTTCTCTCCCACTCTCTTCATAACTATCACTTGATACTTAAACTCTTATCAAACATAGAGAAAAACAATACCAATGCCAAATTAAAAATATCAATTTTTGGCGTCAAACCACTCTGGACTAGCATCTATTTGAAACAGTGTTACATCTAGCAAGTCGTCTTCTACTCTAGTGGCTTCTTCTCCTAACTTGACATGAGACATGTGATCAGCAATGTATTGTTGGGCACCTTTGTGGACCACTATTTTGAAGTTGAATTCTTGAAGCAAGAGGAGGCATCTGGTTATTCTTCATGTTGTACACGGATGGTTCACAAGATAAAGCAATGCTTGATGGTAGGTGTAGAAGACAAAATCATTTGCAAGTAGATAGTGCCGAAATTTTTTAACACTATACACTATTGCTAGGGCTTCTCTTTATGTGGTGGTACAATTGATATCCACATCATTGAGTTGTCAACTAGCGAAGTAGAATGGGTATTCCTTCTTATGTTCACCAGGTTGACAAAGAACACTCCCAATTGCATACTTGGATCCATCAGTATGAACATGAAAATCAATATCCCAATTAGGAGATATAAGTACTCTCCCAGATATTGGGACAATTCTGTAGGAGGATTCCAATGGGAATTGACACAAGGCAACTTAGGATGACTGCCAGTGCAGCTCCTTCAAGTTGACGTGGTGGTACATTATGTTGTGGAGTCTATTGTTGGAACAGAGACTTGAGTATACCGATTCCTGCAGTCGATATGGGGTTTGCTCATCCAATCGATGTAGTGCTTCATGTCTCCCAGGATTTTGCTTGGTGAATGAAACACAACCGAGCCAAGGGTGCGTAATTTCACAGCCCTTGGGAAACCAATGTTCCTCCAGCAACGGTCTACTGGCGTCAAGTTTAGGCTGTCAACACATTCCTCTCCTCCAACCCATCCCACAAAGGTCTTTGTCTTACAACAGACTTACACAAGCTTTGACATGCATCTCCCCCTATTCTACTAGTAGAATAGGGCAATCTTGAATGAACTGGCAAATGCTGTGACTCCTCAAAGGAGTTTGACATGCATCTCCCCCTATTCCACCGGTGGAATAGGGCAATCTTGAATGAACTGGCAAATGTTGTGACTCCTCAAAGGAGTTTGACATGCACCTCCCCCTATCCCACTGGCGGAATAAGGCCATCTTGCATTCAAGCTCTTTGTAAGCTCTGCATTCAAGCTCTTTGTGAGCTCTTTGTCCCTCCCCTCGCAGTTAGAGCTTTTCGTAGTAGCCTCTCTTTGTAAGTGCTTCCCACCTCCCCTCTCAGTTATGAGCTTTTCATAGTAGTCTCTCTATGAATCATCATGCCTTCACTGTAGCTCTCATCATCATCCATAGTCCGCCTTGGCGGCAACGACTTAAGCAAGAACAGGGAGCGCTCGCTTACGACCAAGATAGAAAGTAAGGTTTCAAAATATTTTAATTAAGACGTGAAGCTCATATGGTCACGAACAAAAGAGAGGGCTATGAGACACCTACATGCTTACTTTAGATGACCTTGAGCAGAGGAGAAAGAGCAGCTGCTCACATTACCAGCAAGAAGAAGAGCTATAGTTGGTGTGCATTTTCACCACAGCCTACAAAAGAGAGCAATATGGATCTAGTGAAGAAGTTCATTGCACCTTGAGAAATACATGAGAAGAAGCTCTATTAGGAAAGGTATGGAATAAAGTTAGCAACGAGGATTAATCATGAACTCCTTACTGAGAATCGTCAACTATTTGTCCATAATTTGTTTGGCAACCATGAGTTAAGCAAGAACAAGGAGCTTTTGACTCTACAGACTACCACCACGAACTTTTGAAAGCAAGAACAGTTTGTGGTTGAAAGCAATAATTCCCATATCTCTTTCTCGATTTTGTGGATTACGATGGCCTCCGCAACCTATCTACCTTGCAACTTCTGACTATCTTCAAGCACTTGGCTATGATGCCATGTTAAATGCCTGGCTTGCGATAGTACCTTCCTTTTTACACCCCGGCAGCAGCAAGACCAGCAGTAGCAGCAGAGCAAGGAGGCAATCTAGAAGCTCCAACCTCCTCAACTCTACTTGGCACTCTTTCATGAAGCAAAGCGGAAGTGAGCTTACAAGATCTGAAGCACGGGCCAAAAGTAGAAGCAGTTGACGAACCAAAGCCAAGGAAGTAGTAAGAAGCCGGCGTAGAAAAAGTTACGAGCCTACGAGAGGACCGTCAAGGGTAGGCCAGAGAGGGCAAGCAGAGGCTCCTCCTCCAATGCCTTTTACACACAATGCTATTTTTTGGACAGTGCAAATAGCTTGGACACGGCTAATTTCGCTCATAAAATGGACGGCTAGAGTTTGATGAGAGTGCTAGAAAACCTGGACCCAAACCTTGGATGGCAGAGCTGTGCTTAGAGACCGTTTGCTGCAGTAGAAGACCACTTGTCGTAGCTTTGGCATGAAGACCACTTGTCCACTCCATCATATGTACAAAAATGGGTGTCTCTCGACGTTGATGGTTTCAAATCCAGTGCTCGAGCATGGACATTGTAGTCACATGCATGATTGGAATGTTATCTTTCTCATTCTGAAAAATGATTTATACTAAATTTTACAATTGGCTTGGATTAATTATCAATGAAAATGAATTTCAATTTTTTTTTCATAATTTAAAATAAAACATTCATGATATCAAAATATAATATTTAAACAAAAACAACGCAAGGCATACACTAAGTTTTGAGTCAATTTTATTTAAATGCAAAGTTGACAGATTAAAAAAATAACATTTCTACATCATTAGATAAATATTCCTTAGTAGTTTTGCAGTTGTATGTGATCAATCTTTCACATTGTCATCTATCTTTTACAAGACATGCATTATAATATGTTTTTCAATCACCCCCTTAAAATTTAGAAGAATACATGCATTTAAAAGTATACCCTATCCTTTCATTGGTGGCACACACTTTTCAAGATCGCATTACTATATCACTACTCCACCACCTTTCACTACTCCACCATCTTTCATGGCATTTATAACTATACCAACACCTTTCATGAGTGCCATGCAATTTAAGATTTGTCATTATACTGAATCACTACTCTAGCACTTGCCTCCAAGTTTCATAGCTCTGTTTGCACCTGCCTCCATGTTTAACTTCAACCATCATTTTTTCTTGGGTAGCTCCACATAGCATTTGAGGTGCGTGTTTCACGTTTCGACCACTTACTTTTGTGAGTTGCGGCCATTCTTGTTCTTTTGCTTTGGCACCATTGAACTTCCCTGGCATGTGAGGTATCTCCACCTTCAAAAACTTTCCCTTCCTTTTTCGGCATTATTTATGGGGCATCGGACGGTAGATACTTCCTGACTTCTATAGTCTAGTACAATTGTTTTCACAGATTTTGAAGCTTCTTCTGTAAAAGGAAAAGCATTTATCCTTGTTCGAAAGCTTTCTGATGGAAATGGAGAGTAGTGCTATGCTTCATGACGAGAATGGTGTTTTGTTGCTACAAAAGGTTGCTCAAAATGGTGTGTGCATGCTTGAGGAGAATGAAATAGTTTCGATTTTCAATTTGATTTCTTCTACCATCAAGATTCACAAGTGTATGGATGTGTCACAGCAAGAGGTTGTGTTTGAAGTGCCATTTGCAATGAGAGGAGATGGGAGGGAATATACCTTGGACATTCAATCCGGGAATAAGTTCATTGTGACTAGGATAGATTGCCTTCAACAGAAAGAGACAAAGATAAGCCATTCCACAGTGTCATTGACTTGTTACGTAAATTGCGACCTTCTAATTCTCTTTTTATTTCTTTCCAAATGGTCTCTTTAATTAAATTTGTCAAGGAGCTACCTAAGTCATATGATGGAAATATTCTGTTCGAGCTGCCTCCAACATTCCAAGAGCAAAAGACAGTAGGATTGGAAAACAAGTTTGATGGTCATGTCTGGAGTGAGGATGTTACAACAAATATTGCTAGCTTCAATGGGATAGTTAGATTGAGGAAATGTGCAGGTCGATTGCAATGTGATAGTAAGATGTGTCCTTTCTTTCTGAGATCAGGTGTTAGAAATGAGAGTCATTGGAAGGGACGATTAATAAAGATTCCAGAGATCCACCAAGTCATAGGTGGTACTCTCAAATGCTATCATTGCAAGACTAGTCCACTTTGCATTGCCAGCTGTCCTTGCAAATTGTACATATGACTTCCAAAAGACACCATGGAGCATCCAGTGAGTAGATGTGCGATTCACATTGGTTTTCATATGCATTTTGTGGCAGAGGATCATCTAGGAGTGATTTGGATGAGTTGAAAGGAAAGGTTTCTAAAATGGTGGAAAGTAAGCATCCTTCTAGGCCTAAGGCTTTGCAAAAGATGGTGGCGGAAGAGATGGTGTTGGAAGCTATCATTCCAAACAATGATCAATCCAATCCTTTGACTGATATTGAACTGGATTCGTTGCTAAAAAAGATGGAGCCTTTGCTTGACAATAAGAGGTGAGGTGTTCAGTACTTTTTCATTACTCTTCTTCTTCTTGGATGCGTCAATTTTACGAGCAAAAACTTATGAGCAGGTTTATCCGAGCGTGTTTTTCAAGAGATTTTTAAAAATGTTTTTCTTTAGGAAACATGGTTTTTACACTTTTATTTTCACTAGAACTAGATCCCTTTATCATAAAAATATACAGACTAGTCACTCATTCATTTTTACACAACATAATTTTCTTATTTAGAGACATCCCTTTGTACCCCTGTTATTACCTTAAAAAAGTGTTGATTCCTTTAAGAAACATTCCTCATAATCACTCTCAATGTAATAATACTATGCATATATAATTACTTATTAACACATTTATATCATATGGCAATATCTTTTTAGTGTTTTTATAGCATATTTATGGACATGTTTCTAAAGAAGTTTAAATTACTATAAATAAGTATTAACTTAGGCTTATATATCACTCTCATAAAATACATGTAATATTTAATACTATATATGAAAGATTTTCCAAAATATAACTCCATATATGTGCTCAAATGGGGTGTTCCGATCAATTTGAGTGGTTGAATGACTATATTTGGACATTGGATATGAAAGTTATGTCACTTTTAAAAGTGCTGTCCAGTGAAACTACCTTGGGAGACTTGCTTCAAAGGGGTTTCGCTGGCGAAACTACCTGGATGGCTTGCTTCAATGAGTTTTCTTTGAAGAAACTCTTTCATGAAGATAGGTTGAGAGAGGGTTTTTAATGTCACCTCCTATTAAGTAAAAGTTGTAAGAAGGATCATAAGGGAATTTTCATAGAGAAGTCTACTCTACATGTGGGTTTCTTCAAAAGCCATCCCATTATGCTCTCACCATTCCTACAGATTCACCTAAAGATTTTTGTATAAAATAGGCATTGCTATAATACTTTGCATATTTCTAAGTGAAACTATGTTTTCTTCTGATCGATTTTTGCCATATTTATGCATAGTTGGAAGCTTTTTTTTTCCTTCGCTCGGACGCTCGGAAGATTTCGCTCAAAAAATGCTCGTCCCCTTCTTGAATGCACAGTTCCTACCTTTGATTTTAACGAGTTCAGTTTTGTGCCTATGTGTAGGGTGTCTAGATGGAAGAAGGATGTGGATGAACAAAAGGGTGGAGGTGAACAAAGCCTTGATAGTATTTTGGAATTGAAGTCAAGTAGATACGAATACATCCAAAGTATTGTTTTCTCATGACAGTTATCATTTTCATCCTTCAATAGATGCCACATTTTCAAGATGTCTACAAAGGGTCCTAGTTCTGGTGTGGACCTAGTCAACAAGATGCAACCCAATGGAGAGCTTGGGCAGTGCTGGGTTTGCTTTGATCATGTGAATAGGATTCAAGGTTGGTCAACCATGGCTTGTCATGTTTACAACCCTCGTCTTCAAGAACTCCAAACAATAGCCATTGGGGATTTCAAAGGTGAGGACACAGAGAGTCGGGTGATTTTTTGGGAATTGTTGAACCAAGTCATGGGGAAAGAGGGTTTTCATAAAGCACAGTTTCATGGTTTCATGGGGGATGAAGCTCAGCCAAATTGGAGGGCTGTTAGGAGTGTCTTTAATGGGGGCCCAGAGAATGTGATGATGGGAAAGGAGCGCACTTGTTTGTGGTGTTGGGAGGATAATCTTCATAAGCATGCTACAAAATGCATCCCACCTCATGACCAAGAGGAGTTCAAGATGAGATGTAGACAATGGAAGAATTCTCCAACCAAGGAGGCTGCCATGCATGCATTCAAATCATTGTGTGAATGGCTTGAAAATGGTCATGCAATCGAGGGCAACATCCACTTTATTCAGACATGGCTTATGTGGTGGCACTCAAGAGTTTACCATTGGGGAGAATACATTTTGAAAGTGAGTGACTTGAAAATTTTAACATTGTTAATCCATTAAAATCTTGCATCACTGCTTCCTCCTTACCAAAGTTGATTTCTTATTCTTTGTAGGAGATGGAGGCTGAAGAACGTTACCTTGTTCCTAGGACTAACCTATCTGAATCAATCCATGGTAGTTGGTTGAGCACAAACAATGGCATCAAGTATGTGTCGTTGTATGATGCATGCATCACTGACATGACTGTAGCAATCTTGCAAAGTAGTAAACAAGGATCCTACATGAGAGGCAAACATATTGGTGAAGGTCCTACAGTGCAAAAACTGAGAAGAAGAGAATCTATGTGGAGTAAAAAATCCTATTCGAAAAGAAATTTCATTGACCTTACAAATGATGTGGCTACAGAACTTGGAGTGGCACACGAAGGTGGGATTGACCTTGGAGATATTAGAATAGTACGGAAGAAAAGACCAAAATCCATGTCCTCTACAATCCATAAAGATGACTCCCACAGACCTGAGTATCAAACAGTTAGCACACCAGTGCCAAGAAGAAGACATTCAAGTTCAATTGTGATTGACAATAACAATCTTGATGGTTGTGAACAAGGTGTGGCAGAGGTGCAAATACATTAGACAAAGTGGGCGATTCGATGTACGCAAGTAGGGAGTCAAGTCCGCTGCCAAGGGTATCTACACCGGAGGGGGGGGGGAGTGTAACAAGTTAATTGACTCAAAGGGAAGAAAAGGAGCTTTGGGAGTCCCCGCACCTTCATTTTTTGGGAGGATTAGAACACCGATAGGTGTAAAGTCACAAATGATCTGGTTCTGTGGGGATAGCGTGGACCACTCTTGGAATCCAACAATAGCAATTGAGGCGTTGCAAGAACCAACGCCAGCAAAGTGGAAGGTTGCTGAAGGAACTAATATTAGCTTGGAAGAGTTGCATATTCTTATAGAAGGAGGATTTGTTCTGGAAGAACCACTTCAAAAAGGGTCAAGGAAATTTGAGCAGGGCCATAAAAAACGTTTGGAGAATCAAGCAAGGCCTGAATTTCGAGAGGGCCAGAGAGTTGTCTTTAGAAAAAAAATAAGTAAAGATATGCAGGCAAGGATGGATTCAGCAAGGGCTATGGAATGTGAGGTGCTTCATGTGAATGAGGTGGAGCCTAAGGAGCACGTGGAGTTTATTGTTGGTACAACTGGGTCTCGCATGAGGGGGCTTCAATATACACTGGCCATATCTATTTTTCCATCTTGCACTTGCGAAGACTTCCTATTTAGGTCTGGAAGATTGGATCGTTACATTCCTTGCAAGCACATTTACTACATACTATTGCAGTACTTGGGTCTAGATGTAGAAAATCACAAAGAGGTCCACCAAGCATCAATGACAAAATAAGAGCTTTACAATGCACTTTCAAGAATCTCGTGATGTGGACATGCGTACCTACTATGGTAGTCTTCTATGGATAGAAAACATTTTGTGCCGAGGCATTACTCACCACATTGTGGTTTTGTATACTCTTTGTGGTCATGACATGTTTGCATGGGTCTTTCGCTCTGCTACAGTTTTGCGCTGCCATTTTGTGGCTATATGCTGCACCTCAAATTGTCACTATGTAAATGGTGCAATTGAGTTAGTGTCTACATGGTGTAATTTTTTACCGTTTTGTCATTTTATAATATAGCTCGGTTTGGTAAATGTGTTTTAAACATATAACAATGAAAGATTCCCTGACATTTTTAACTGCTGGTTCTTTGATATTTTTGTTATCTTGTAATATTTTTGGGTTTGGTACATGTTTTTTAAACATATTACGATCAGAGTCTCCCTCACATTGAATAATTAAATACTAAATATACATATTCCTTGGAATAATATTGGTGATGTGATGTACTACATTTAGGTCCAAGAACAATGTTTTTAGCCATATTCTCTGACATGCCACTCGCCGCTCAGGGATTTCTACTTGGAAAATGGAAACTCCCTACAAATAAGGAGATCCCATCTACCTAAAATTGAAATTTGACATTCTATACATCCCACCTTGAGACCCAGTGGAGCAGGTCTCTAACTCGTCGTAGATGGGTCATGCTACATGTCTCTCTCAAAGCAGACCCAAGTAGTGCCCTTTGCTATTGTTTGATGAATGTATCCCGAGTTGCAGTGCTTGACGAAATCCTAGCCACCACAAAGACCCAATGAAATGTGAAACAACTCGATTCAAGGGAACCCTACTCGCTGCATTCGACTAAACGGAAGAAGTCCTAAGCTCCAAACTTGGCATCTCCAAATGCGTCCGGCCACCTGCTTTTACCCATCGCCTAGCTCAAACACATCAAAGTATAGTAGTTTGACAACCTAGTTTTGGTCATCATTAACTTATCGCAATGCACTCGGAACCACCTCACTAGTTCGATGGTGCATTGGAACGTGTGGTGTCTTGGACAAGCTAGTCGAATGGGGCATTCCACAATCATGTGCACCTCAATGGAAGAATATCGACGGAAGATGATTTCTATTGACGAAATTGGAGGCTGTTTTTTTGTCAAAAAATTACAGTTAACGGAATTCACTTTGACCAAACCAAGAATCAAGTATTTCGCACAAGTTGTGGATTCCTTTGTAGAGACATCTTTGGTCACAACTCGAACAAGATGGCGTGAGCTCAAGCATACTTTGAGTTCGCAACAATAGCTCAAGATCCTCGAAAGGGAGAACCGTGAGTTGAAGATGCAATACTCAAATGCCTAGCCACATTGGATACTCAACTCGAGAACAATTCAGCCAAGAACACTTTCAAGAAGATGTACACCAATGTGTGAGTGATCCCCTTAACATCTCATTTCCAAGCTTGATAATATGATTTCACATGAAATCAAATCAAAACTCAAGAAACATGTGGACTTAGCATTCAAGGAGGAGAAATCTAGGGAGAAACTTGCAACAACTAATCTACAGGCTGGGGGCTTATGAGAGCACTGGCAAAGCAAGGATTTAAATAGCAAATGTCATGCCAGTGATCACTTGTGCGGTAGTTGGGGCATTCCAACGCACACCGCAAAATCATGCCATCATCACATTCAAGACACAAGAGGATAGGTTGACAATTCTTCTACAAACAAAAGCCTTGAAAGGCATTAAGATATGGATAGCAGAAGATCTTAGCCCTCAACAACTTAAGATGAAGGCTAATGTGAGGCTAATGAACTTCAAAAAGTACGAGAAGCTCAAAAGAATGGAAAGTGGGTACTATACTAGGAAGGCGTTGCTCTCATTAAAAATTTCAAATTGGCTTAGACACCACCATAGATGTGGAGACATTCAATCCATAATTGATGTAATACATAAGTCCTATAAGGCACTAGGATGGACTCCAATCCTCCTTAATTGATTGTGGTTTCTTTAGTCTCATAAGCCCTTTGGTCTTTTGTATACTATAATATATATTCTCTCTCTCTCTCTCTCTCTCTCTCTCTCTCTCTCCCCCCTCCCCCCCTACCCCTTATCCTCGCATATCCCCCCCTACCCCTCTCTCTCTATCCCTCTCCCTCTATCTCTCTCCCCCCCTACCCCTTCTCCTCCCTTCTCCCCCCCTCTCTCTCTCTCTCTCCCTTTTGCCCCTCTATCCTCGTTTATCCAAATCTTCCCTACCGCCTTTTCTACATTAGACAGAACATGATAATGCACAACTTTCTTTGAGAATGACTATGAGTCAGGCCATGTCCTTAGTCAACTTATTTACCCCATCAACACATACTTGTAGAGGCAATGGGTTTATATTGTAATTTTGTAGAGAGGCCATTGCTCTACCTAATCTTTTGGGTTGCTATTGCGATGTTGTGATGCCTTGGGCAAAGAACCAACCTTATCTCATGGTATGTGAGCATTCATAGTTCATTGGAGCCCATTTACCAGATGGGAGGTACCTTATTTCATTTACAAAAGGATACAGTTAGCTAGCTAGACATTGATGGCATTTTATCTAACACCACCTTGTGGGTATATCATACTCTACCAAAGGACATGTAAGAGGGATAATGCCCATGGTTTTGGAGGGGGTCAACTTGGGAGCTATGTTGCAAAAGGTGTCAAGACAAGCTCTTGGTACTTCAGTTTGAAGGGGAGACTCGTGTTCCTAATGAGCTTGAAGAGTGGATCATGAAGCTGGATAATTATTCACTTTTATCCTCAGGATAATGAGGACAGAGTTGTTTTTTTTGTTGTGCAGTTGTGCACATAATTGGCACTAATAGCTAGTTCATGCTTGCCACAATTGGAAACACTATCAGGGGAGCCGACTCCTTGGTGAAGTTGAAAGGCCCACTATTTTAGCCCTAGTATTGGTCCATAGTATATTGTGAGAGCAAGTTCCTTCATTTTATATGATGTTTTTAAGGGTTATGCTATCCTTGTTTACGCTTGCCTGCGCTACTATGATTGTTTTGTTAAAGATAGTAGAAATTGCACTATTATCCACATAGGGCATAGGTGCAAACCCTAACCCTAAGGGGTTCACATGTATATCTTCATGTTCGTTGTCCAATATACTTAGTGTACAAGTAGCTATATTGTGTGCACTCCTCTCTCTCTCCCTCTCTCACTTCTGCTATCATGGTATAAGAGCACTAGGTGCTCCCACTCCCTTTGTGAGTGTCAAGCCCTCCTTCCATGAGGCATCTTCCATCAAGAGAGAGTTTCCCATATGAGAGAGTGCAAGCCCTTGTTCTATCAAGGCATTAAACCCTTGCTTCCATCAAGGCAGAAGCCCTCTCTTTGAGGAAACTTCATCACCTCTCATGCTCACCTTGTAGATCTGATTCTCTTCTTCAATTTGGTTCAAAAAGCTCATCATTCCAAGCTATGGGGAGAGAGATATGTTCATTTCTTTGAGAGAAGTTATTCTAAAGGAAGCTTCATGAGGTTTTGGAAAGAAGGTTTCTTCCTTGTCTTCGACTGGTTTTGTAGCCCTTCAACCAATTCTGGTTCTAGGTTGCTCCATACTTTCAAGAAGTTCTCCAAAGCTCAAGAGCCTCTTCTTCTAGCAAGCCTCCAACAAGTAAAGCACGGGGCTTATATAGCCACAACCTACAGCCCCCCCATAAGGCACCTCCTGCAAGCACAAAGGCCACTACCTGAGGGTGACCTTCATGATGGCTCCAACACCAAACACTTCCATCCTCTCATCATAGGGCACTGCTAGAAGCCTCAAGCAACCCGTCCACCGAGGCCACACTCCAACGCCATGTAGTAGCAATGAAGCAGACTCGTGCCAGCCAATGGGCTTCCATGCCTTCCGCCACAAATGCTCCTCCCAGCAAGGTAGTGGCTCAGCGCAGAATGCCTCTAGCATCTTCATGAACAAAAGGCAGCTCCAAATGGCTACGTAGACCTGCTGTCTCCAACTGAAGAGCAGTGTCATCTCTCCATGGCGACCCAAGCTCCATGCCAACATCGAACGGCAGCTCCCAAAAAACCCCTCGACCTGCGAGCCCAGCGACTCCTGCCAAGCACCAATAAAGGCATCAAGCGCATCTTCAACAGCGCCATCTCCAGCCTTCAAGCTCCAAAAGTTCCACGCCACCCACCTGCTCTGCTACAACACCATGGCGAGCCAGTTGCTGCAATGTCCCAATGACCAATGACCTCCTTCATTAATACAGATCCGCATGACTAACAAACCATGGCTCAGCACCATGCTCCAGGCGACCTCAGCCCAACACGCATGACTCAGCCACGACTGGCACTACCACAGTGTTGTCCAATGACAAGCCTCTCCCACGAGCTCAATGGCAACACCAATGAGCCTGACACAGATGCCAAATGCCTCGCCATAGGCATTGACTCCCCGGACTGCATAATCCCTCAACGACGGGCATCGATGGAGAAGAACGACCCTTAACGCAATCTGTAGATTCCGTCAAAATCTCCTTCTTAATTCCGGTCTCCCTCTGTGCTCCACGTGGCAGATGGGTTTGGACCATGGTTGGGTGTAGCTACACTTCGGTTAATTTACTTTAGGGCTTGGTCAAGTTAATGGTTACAAGTGGCAATGCAGTCACCAGACAAGATAGAATCTAACCAGGGTCAAGTGAAAGCTCACCCTTGGTTAAGTCTGGTCTGCAAAGCCACATCATTAGTGCCTTGTAGGCACACTTGCCTCTTCATAGGCACACCTGTGTAACATCATGTGCACTCACCTGCCATATGGCACAACCCTTGATAGGCATAGTTGCCTCCACACTTAAATAACATGTGACACCCACTGCCATGTCACCACATATGCCACACCATAAATTTTTGTCACCTTGTTGGGATCAAAAATTGGCTATCTTTCCAAGGGCCGTATCTTTTGATCCAGAGGGAATTTTGCGTCGCTCCAAAAAGCAAAATTGCTCGCCAGCTTGTGCTCTACACATTGAGCACATTATATCTACCTTTTGAAATCTCCACAGGTCAGCTTCATCAAAACCTCTTCATCGAAACCACCTCCTGATCCTCTGCAACGCACCTAACACTTAAAATGAATTAAGATGAAATTCTTTTGCTGATTTTTTGATTCGACATACAGTCTAGTTGTA
Organism: Dipteris shenzhenensis; assembly: GCF_047967505.1. Taxonomy (NCBI): domain Eukaryota; kingdom Viridiplantae; phylum Streptophyta; class Polypodiopsida; order Gleicheniales; family Dipteridaceae; genus Dipteris; species Dipteris shenzhenensis. The sequence goes on along the minus strand of NW_028239847.1, from coordinate 492,436 downwards.
GACTAGCACTGCCATAGAGGAGATCCAACTCCACCAAGCCAAGTCAGCCATTGCCACATTACTCGATTAGTTCCCAACGGCGTCAGTCCCATCAGTATACACATTCACACACTAACACCAGTTTAGTTTTCTTGTCATTTGGCACTTCATCACTCAGTGTGACACTTGGCAAAGTGATCTTCCTCCTTGGATACAGTATTGTTGCACCTTTGCGTGCACATATGCCACCCATGTACAATCACATTTGTTGACTATTTTTGTCATTGGTTTCCACACACATACATTAGCCTTTTACAGCCTCTTGGCTACCGCGACACTCAGTTGTCATCTTCATTTTACAAGCTTGATCCTTGGCACACAACAATTCTCCCATGACTTGGTTTTGACAGTTTAGCATAAGCCCCCCCAGTGGCAACTCACACACAGTATTCTCATGGGTAGACCCTCTTGCTTATACACGGGTAAGCCTCTTGCACAGAGCACAAGACCGCCTCTAGCATGGAGTTATTCTCATCACACAACTGATGATACACTAGTCATGACACCGGACAAGATCTATGAGTGGAAAGAGAACCCTCTTTGACCGTTTATTGCCATAGGGTATGTACCAATGCATGATGTCGACTCGAGCGTCATTGGCCTTGAGAGATCTGTTGTAGATTCTCCACATGTTAGCATGGATCATCCCGCATCTTCTGATCATACAAACTTATTGCTAAGCCCTCAACACGAGGCACAATTGGCAGTAAGCCCTCAACATGAGGCATATTTGATGGTAAGTCCTCAGTATGAGGCACTCCCATCGACATCAGCTCAGACTGATTCTTGTGATGCACGGCCATCATTCTCATGCATGGATCTGACTCCATGTTTTGCCACAGATGCAGATACTTAGCAGGATTTTAGTGATCATGCAGATTTACAACAGGTAAGTCCTTAGTACGAGACACTCACATCTTCAACCATCACTGATGTTTTCACCTCTGACATGGAGCATACCATGGACATAGTTCCCTTTAGCACTTCAGATTAGCAAATCAGTCTTCAGGACATTCTAGCATCGGCTCAGTCATGCCGCATTGCACCACCCTTGGATACAATCATCACCACCACTTTTGCTCAATAGATCATTCCTCAACATGAGGATACCTATGCATCTGTGTGGTTCTATCCCAATGCAGTGGACATCATCAGCTTCAGCCATAGCGCAACCTAGGGATACTCAGTGTTTCATCATGCACTTGTGGCTGTTGTATACAGTCCATACTTGATGCAGATCAGTGGTTGGATCCATGACTTCAGATCGACGGTCCCTACATCAGCATTCGGCACCTCATATGCCTCAGGGACATCTTATGCATTCTCAGTGTTATTTCATGCTTCTAAACTTTTCTACTATGAACTCTTTTTTGAGACGAACCTATGACATATGCTACAATTCATGCCGATGGATGATTATCCATGCACACATCAGACAACCTTCAGCTCATGACAGTTGAGCATACAAGTTTGGTAGGCCACCATACCTTGTCAGCTTTATGGGCCTCTTCTTCAGTAAATAAGCTTATCATACCTGCACCTTTGGCCCATATTTTCAGCCCCTGGATCACTCTATCCACACCGACAATGCAGTCTTCTTTGACCCCGCATCATTTGACATAGATTACACTACTGCAACATACATCCGACATTGCTGTCAGTTCTTTTGGGTTAGTGACACCCTCGTATGTCACAACATATTGGATTATTTCTCCATCGCTACATCGACTAGCCTCACATCCGGACGCCTCTTCTACAAATCAGCTGCACAGTCCATGGTGACTTATGACATGTTCAATGCGCAACCATTCATGCAGTTATCTTTTGATCGACCAGTCTTTAATCCAGGTGGACTTTACTTTCTGCATATTTCCTTCCTCTTCCTTTCGGCCTATCTTCTGGGTTTTGTTCCCAAAGGCAAAGGATGAACCACAACTTAAGAGGGTGAAATGCACATCTTGTACAAGATCACATAAGTTGTACTCATTGTACATGCTTTCGCTACGTAGTCACTGTGCTCACATATGCACACACTACTCTGATTTCTTTTCAGTTTTCTTTTTCATTTTTGGATGCTATCATATGCACCAAACAAAATCCACAAACAAGTCTAGTACATGCACCCTGCTCTACTTCCTTCCCCCGTGCAATTTAAGAGGGGGTGTTAAAGATAGTGTAAATTGCACTATCCACATAGGGCATAGGGGCAAACCCTAAAGCTAACCCTAAGGGGTTCACATGTATATCTTCATGTTCATTGTCAATACACTTAGTGTACAGGTAGCTATATCATGTGCACTCCTCTCTCTCTCTCCCTCTCTCACTTTCGCTATCATGTTTGTGTTGGTTTTAATCTCCCTTCACACTCATTTGAGTCATTTCAGTGCTCTTTGTGTACTCTATTTTTTGTAGTTTTCCCTTCAATGGAAGTGTATTTTCTATCAATGTCCTTTTTTTATTTTTAACACAGGGTTGTAAGCCAAAAAGAGAGTGTCTAATTTGAATTCCACGATAGACATTTTACTAAAGACAGTGCATAGTTACAGGTACAGTCTAAGAATAATATAGACAAAAGAGTGGCAAGAGGATACTGACAGGAAAATGAGAAACTGGTCTCGTGTGGTTGGGCCACTGGTTGCTATGAATCCTATTTTGTTGGAATAGTCACCTCCTTATCTATAATCCCCTAAATGAGGAGAGCATGGGGGAGGGATACCTAGGGCAAAGTATGCCTGGAGAGAGAGGAAGTACTTGGCTAGATCAGGGCCCATGGTGGGAAGAAATGGTACAGCAGCGCCATTTGGTTGTCCATGGATGGAGTGGAGAGGCATGTATAGGGAAACTAGCAAGAAGGGTTGTGTGGACAGGGTGGCTGATCTCAACAACAATAGTACGTGTGGGGGTTAAAGGCCACCGTACCTAAACCTCGTCTATGTACAATACTCAAACACATATATATATGGATGACATAGAAGATTAGGGTGTTTTGCACCACCCACCAAAACTTGTGTGGATCTCTCTTATGGCTCTCCCTCTCTCTCACCTTCTTCCATTCCGCTTATGTTGTTGAGATCTCTCAACTGGTATCAGAGTGTGGGTATTCTAGCTGAGCTCGAGTGTGAGCCTGGAGCCCAAAGTATGCTATTGCTATAGCTCTCAAGAAGGAAGGAGAAGCTTCATTGGTGACTTTACCTACATCCTAGTGTGCAGAAACCTTTGAAAAGTTCTCTGAGTGGTTTTTTGCAAGCCAGTAGGTGGTTTTGGAGGAAAATGACGTTTTTTTATGATTCCCCTATTCCTTTTGACTACTAAGAGTCTAGAATGACTTGTAGAGGCAACCATTGCCTGCTTTTGATGTCCATTACACTTTGGGAGTTCAAAAGCACCTTCATTCTTGAATTTGGTATCATTTTGTTGGATTTTTGACTCACTATCTTTGCTTCAACGTTTTTCTGCCAGTGTGTTGGAACTTGAGTTTGAAGCAACCATTCATAGATCTATCAGTTTCGGTGGACTCTTAGGAGGTCCTAAAAATTCTATGTTGCTCATCATTTGCACTCCAGTGGTGTTTATAAACAGGTCTGTTTGCAAAAACGATTTTTGGTCCATGTGTTGGACCTGGTGATTGGGACCATAGTTTTCAAAACCGTATGTTCCATTGCATTCCAGAGGCTCAAAAACCCCTACCTGCTCGCTTTTGCATGATACCGTGGAGATTTGGAGAAGTTCCATCTCTCTGAGGCACCAAATCGTATGTTTCTCTGTCAAAAATCCATTCAAAGGTTCAAACCTTTGAGTTTTGGATTATTGGTCAATTGCAAGGGTTGGCTCCCCATTTCCCATTCATCAATTGGGATTTTGGAGTTCCAGTAGAAGAGAGATATTTGCAGATTATCTTTTTGAGTCTGATTATGCAGTGACGCCCATGTTTTGAGGCATCCCAGGTTCTATTTTCACTAGTGATCATTGCCATAGGATTGGATATACCTTATGCAGATCGCTCTCATTGCAATCTAAGCCGTGTGCACTCATTCATGGTTTGCATTGGGTTGTAGTGGATGCTTTACATGTCATTTGGATGCATTGCAATCCTTGTTGGATGCACTATGATAGGCCCATATTGCCTTGTGGGATGCTTTATTTATGGATGTTTGGCACACAGATGCTATTTTATGCTGACGCACAGCTTTGACATAATGCAGTGGAGTGGATGCACAGGTTGTGCTATGATCTCTTGGATGAGACTCTATTGATGTATATGCTCATGGATAGCATTTATGCGTGAGGAATTTTGGCACTTATTGGCATTGGGATTGCCATTGTTTTGCCATTGTAGTTGGCATTTTCTTTTGGGCCAGATTTGCTCATATGGATGCATAGTATATGAACATGAGTCAGATGCATTTTGATGCTTTGAGCCTTGAGTTTTGGTGACACTGTCCTTCATTAAGGCAGACATATTTGGGTGCACCTAGTATTTGGTATGATTTCTCTCTTGCAGGTACTAGCATTTGGGATTTTGTTTCATTTGTGCATCATGGCATCCTCTTCCATGTCTAAAAATGAGCTTTTCAGCATTAAAAAGTTTGATCAAACAAACTTTTCTTTATGGAAAGAACAGATAAGGGATGTGCTTATTCAAAAGAAGTAGATTAAACCCTTGGCAAGGATTGGAGCTAAGCATGCAGGAATGACTTGGATGCATTAGCAAAGTCTACTATTAGACTTCATCGTGCAAGTCTGTTTATTTCACAGTAGTAAATGAGCGGACTACAAAAGAACTGTGGAAGAAAATTATGTGCCAGTTATGAGAAGGAACCTGCTTCTAATAAAGTTTACCTCATGAAGAGGTTGTTTGAGCTGCAGATGAAGGAAGCGGTCTCATTTCTTCTCACTTGTATAAATTCAATATTATTTTTAGCCAGCTTCAAGCTCAGAAGATGAATTTTGATGCAAAGACTAAGGTAATATTTCTCTTGTGCTCATTGCCATCCTCATGGGATACCTTCCGTATAACTGTCAATAACTCTCCACCTACTTCATAAGGGCTCTATGGTTTTGGAAAGGGGTGCCAAGTGTGGGAAATTGTATCCCTTACATGTATTAGTGGTGTTTGATCATGTTGTTGCAAATAACTGAGTAGCCAAGTACATCTTTGTGGCATTGTAGGTTGGGGCACATGAGCCAGAATGGAATGAAACTCTTATGCCATTTGGGTTATGTACCGCATTTGAGTTTTTCTAATTTTGAATTTTGCTAGCACTATCTCTATGGGAAGTAGAGTGAATCAGCCCATAAAAGAAAGGGAAAGAAAGAGCTTGAAAGAACTCATTTGGTGCATTCATACGTATGTGATCCCATGCCTACGCAATTATTATTAGGTGGGGCTGAGTACTATGTGACATTCATTGATGATGAAACTAGGAAAGTTTGGGCTTATGCTATAGCTCGAAAGATCAATGTGTTCCAGGTATCTAAAAAATGGTTGGCTTTGGTTGAAAATCAGCCAGGTAGAACACTTAAATGCCTAAGGACTGATAATGGTGGAGAGTATATCTCTCATGACTTTCAGCATTTCTGTGATACATGTGGGATCAAGAGGGAGCTCATATCTCCTCATACTCTAGAGCAGAATCCAATTGCAAAACACATGAACCTCACTATTTAGGAAAGGTTGCAATGTATGCTTTCCAATGCAAGTCTTTCTGGTGGTTTTTGGGCTGAGGCAATGAAGACTGCAATGCATGTGATCAATAGATCACCTAGTAAGAGTTTGGATGGTGGTATTCCTAAAGAGGCATGGAGTGGCAAGAGGCCCTCTTACTCTCATTTGTGTATATTTGGGTGTGAGGCATATGCACATGTGCCAAAAGAGCTTCAGAAGAAGCTAGATCCTAAGTCTAGGAAATGCATCTTTCTGGGTTATGGTGAAAGTGGAGAGATAGGCTATCGTCTCTAGGATCCAAAAGCAAAGAAGATCATATGAAGCCATGATGTGATCTTCAATGAGAGGAAGATGCATAAGACACTGATGAGGGATGTGGAAATGAGGCTCTCTCTTCTGGCTCTCCCTCTTGAAGTTTAAGTTTGTGATTCCACACCTCACACACACAGTGTGAGCTCCTGAGCTATTCTATCAGTCTTCTACTATGTGTAACCTCTATTGGTCAATTTCTAACATGGTATCAGAGTCAAAATAGGAGGCTTAGAGGTGTGGGAGCCTAAAGGCAAGGACGTTGTTGAATGACAATTCTGATTTGAAAGCTCTTGGGAATCGACTTCCATGACTAGAGGACAGTGCCCTTACGAAAAGGACGGTGACTCAGGTTCAGTCAGCTGCATTCAGAGTTTTGGTCTACTAAAGGTTGAGTTTGTTCAGCTTTGTTGTGCAGTTTATTAGAAGAGATGGCAATCTCTTTAGCCTCTTCATCCCCTGCTCTCCCTTCCTCCTCCCCCATATTTCTTTCTTTCACCATCCCTAACTTTGGAGAGTCTGGGAAACTAGATGGGACAATGTAACCTCTAGAAGGTGAAAATCTAGATTTATCTAGTGGCTCAAAAGCTATGGAAATTGACAGTGGGATTGGAGGTGAAGCCGGAGGATATGGTGGATAGATAAGGGAAGATACTCATGGCTGTAGATGGAGAGGATCTCAAAGCTTGGAAAGACAGAGATGCCCATGCCTTGGCATTGATCATAGGGACTATGGTAGACTCTGTGTTCCTCACATTCAAATGGCTAAGACATAAGTAGAGGCATGGACCATTATGAAGGAATTGTATGAGATAGACATCTTGGATCTTGCTTCTTCAGCATCAACTCTACAACCTTGATATGGATGAGGGAAATTCGGGAGGCAGTTAATAGAGCGAGTGAGAAAAGCGAGCGAGGCCAAAAAAGCGAGCGACAATTAGTTGAAGTGGTTGGAAAATCAAGCAAAAAAAGAAAGAATCTAAGTTTTTGATAAAATAATGGCTTGAAGTACAAAGTATTCAAAAAGGTGGTTATGTGTCACAAAATTTATATTATGATGCACACAAGTTTTTTAGATGGTGCAAAAAGGCATGATATTCATCTAAATCATGCCTTGTCATTATGTAGCATTATGCCATTTATATTTGATAATCAAAAGATGTAGGGATGCTAAAAACTCATCTTCTGGGCCAAAACAATCAAATGTTGACATCTTGCCAAAATATAGGGATGTGAAAATGTCCTCTTTTGGGCCAAAACAGGGAGCGCGCCTGTTTTGGCCCAAACGAGGACATTTTCACAGGGACGCGTTCCCTATTTTGGCCCAAAAGAGGACATTTTCACATCCCTGTATCTTTTGATTTATAAGTCCAAACGGGGTCATGTTACATATCAAATCAAATGGCAAGGCGTACTTTAGATGATTATCATGTCTTTGTGCACCATCTAGTAAAATTTAAAGCACCAAAATATGAATTTGTGGTCAATTTGCTGCATTGGTAGGATTAGTGGGAGGTAAGAATAAATCATTAGGGAAGGATATTTTTGCAGTAACAAAGAAACATGGGTTTTATTTCAAGAGTGAACAGAGTTAAAAATGCTAAGCATTTACATATGCATGGAATCTAGACTAATCCATGCAAGGAGTCCTTGGAAAGATGATATTAATTACTCTAGTGGAAAGAGAGAACTTGATTGCAGTAGGGTTTGTCTCTGATACAAACAATGACTTGGAAATTAAACATACAAATGGGGTCTCAGGGATGATGTGAAATTAGTGTTAATGGCTTTAAAGTTATATGCATGCTTAACCTTCTAGCACTGAGGAACATATGCACTTTTGAATAAGTTGTTATTTTTTTCTACTAAAATGGGGGATTTATAAAAATTTTATTGTTTTTTCATCACTCGTTGTTTTTGGCTCGCTCGCTTTTTGTCGCTCGCTTTTTGGTAATCCTCGAAATTCGGTACATGACCACTTGACAAAGGTCAAGGTGGTGAGGGATGACTAGCATCAGTTGGTCGGAAAGTGGACTCATGCCATTTGGCCTTGAGGTACTGCAGAGGCTACCTCAGAGTTTCAAAAGATTTGTAACGACTGTGATAGTAGGACAAAGGACAAAACCTTGGACTTTTGAGGATTTGGGTTCATTACTGCTATAGGAAGAAGCTAGGGAGAAGCTCTGCAACAACAAAAAAGATGACAAGGCACTGTAGGTAAAGGATTACGTTGGAAAAGGGAAGGGAAATCCTAATAGTGGCAAGTCTAAGAAGGGCAACTCTGATGATGAGGACACTTCCAAGAGGAAGCAAAAGAAGAAGTGCTTCTATTGTGACACGCCAAACCATTTTGTGAAGGACTACAAAAAGAAGAAGGCGGATCAAAAAAACAAGAGGAAGAAGTCTGACTCAGATTCAGAGGGTGATACAAAAGCCAAACCAAATGTGGTAATCAAATAGTTATTCTTGGTGACATCTCCGTGTGTTACTGAGGTTAGATATGCTGACCTAGAAACCATAGTGATGATGCTTGACATTGAGATGTGGGTCAATGAGGAGTCAAAGACCTTTTTGAAGGTGAAGGACAGCATGGAGTGCTTGGTATCCTCCAGGTGTGTGATCCATTAATACTGACATGAGGGTGGATTCCATGAAGTACCCTAGGGTTTCATGTTCAGATGGCTGTTGTACTTAAGAAGGGGACAGTACAGGATTACACAGGCTATTGGTATGTGCCGCAGGCACACAGGTAGTACAATGATCTAGTATGTACTTGATGTTCTTCATTTGAGCCTTTTAGCATGTTGTGGGGAGACTCTGCTCTTCATTTGTCTCAGGTAATGCAAGAGTGGATTGGCCTTCTTCAAAGGCAAAAGTGGAAGTGTGGGTGCTTCTTCAAATCTTGGACACATATTGCTAGAAGGTTATGGACAAGGTGTACTGAAGCCAGAAGAGTACCCACTTGAGAGCTCAATGAGAGTTCGTGGTCCAAGTTATCTAAAGATATTCATTGGTTGCAGACCTTGCCAAAGGAAGGATAGGTTGAGACTGACCCTCAGAGCATGATGTCTAGAAGTTTCCAGGTTGTTCACTCATTAAGAGGGGGACAACTGGAAGATCGTGGTGGTTGGATTGCTTGATTTCGAAGGTAGGAACGTGACTGAAGGTGGTGGAGCTAGGATGTGCTAGTAGAGATCGACCTGTGTACCAAGATGGTGTATGAAAGCGGAACCAGACTTGGTGGAGCAAGAGCTACTAGATGAAAAGCCAGGAAAAGATTTTGACATCGTAATGTTCTAGAGGACTACGACTAGGGAGTTACTGGAGCATCGTCATCAATGTGTTAGCATTGGGCCGAGATGTGTTGGTGAGAGGGGGTGTTGTAATGGTCACCTCTCCATCTGTAAGCCCCCAAATGAGGAGATCACGGGGGAGGGATACCTAGGGCAAAGTATGCTCATAGAGAGAGGAAGTACTTGGCAGATCAAGGCCGCCATGGTGGGCAGAAATGGTACAACAACGCCATGTGACAGTCCATGGATGGAGAGGACAGGCCTGTATAGGGAAACTAGCTATCTCTTTTGTATTGTGTCCATAGCTTTGGATGGAAATATATTATTTTGGTGTTTTCTATATTTGTTTGGTTCATTATCTACTATTGATGAGTCTACACATCTATCCTATGCACATAAGTTTAAGAAGTTTGTGATTCCACACCTTGGCACACACTATGTGAGCTCATGGGCTATTCTATCAGTGTTCCACTGTGTGTACCCTCTGTTGGTCGATTTCTAAATATTTCACATCAGAACTATTACAAGACATGAAATTGTGAAATGGTGTGAATGTTTTCTTGGTTTTGAAGGATGTTATTTTGAAAGCACAAGGATATGGATGTTGCTACCCTTCAAGCATTTTTTCCTCTTGAAATAATGTTACTCCTTTCTTTTAACTATTCTTCTCTTGTGGGAATTTCGTGCCTTCAATTGCTCATGCTGGATTTAATAGCATTTCACTCCCACATTCATATTTTTGTATTGCATCTTTGAAGGCATGGGGCCATGAACTCAGTGTCAAAAATTGGATTATTTTTGGGTTCTTACGAGTAATGTTGTCTTGAGCTGTTAGTTGATTTCTCTTGGTAAGGAGTACCCTGTCCAACAATATTATGGTGGATTTCAGAAGCTTGTTACGTAAATTTGCATTCAAAATAATGCCTCTTCATTCACATTGTTAAGGTTAGTGTGGCAGGATACCTAGGATGATGTTTTTGAAGCTAATTGAACATATTCCTCTACAGTGCATTCAATCAGAGGACAATCGGGCCTATTTATTATGTTTTGTGTTTTCATAGATTGAAAAAAAAATGTCGTCTATAGCAAGTACTACTGAATAAGGTAAATGGAACTCTTTCTTCCATCTTGGCTTTAGTAAGGCAAGTATATATGCTAGGCAAATAGCCATGTTATAGCAAGCCTTTGGTCTAGCACCTATTTGACTACGCATTGATGGTTGTTTAAATGATGTTTCAGTATCAGCATGAGTTTCTAGGTAGGTGGTCTAAAATGTTTTATCTTGGGTCCTCTTGGGATGCTTGATCTATTTCGGGCTCATGCTATCTTTGTGCCAGCCATTTACTCTATTTATATATGTAAAATACATAATTTTTGAATATATAAAATACTATATACATAATCCATGCATGTGTGTGCACGCATGCATGCACACACACACACATAATGGCCCAAAATGGAGAGGGTATCAATAAGGAGATCCAGCCCATACTTACAAAAGTCCCATCTATAATGCACAAGGGCTGAAATTTCTAGAAAGGACAAGCTCAATAGTGATTGATATGATAAGGAAGGAGAGTAAGTTGAAAGAGCAAAGACAGGGGAGGATCAAGTCGTTAACATCATGCAAAAAGAGTCGTGGCGGTAATTTCTAAGAAAGGAAATCCCCAAGCATTTTGTTTGATGGTGGTGCATTTTAATGAAACGTTTGAGTTACAAATGTTTCATTGTTTTTGCTAGACACGTCATTGCTTTTGGACATATTTTTTTGTCACCTTGGTGTAGTTACTTGAGGGATTAGCATGACAAATGGGAATTATCTCTCTCTCTCTCTCTCTCTCTCTCTCTCTCTCTCTCTCTCTCTCTCTCTCTCTCTCTCTCCCCCCGCCTCCCTCCCCCCTCCCTCCCTTACACATGCGTGGCATGTTGCCTATCTCCCATGTGTCGCGTGTGTTTTCCCACATAGGCTCCTATGTTGGTGCCGTTTTGCTCATTGCTAGTCACATTGCTTGTTGTAAGAACCTTAGCTGATGGTGCCTTATTGCTCATGCCTGGGCTTTTGGTGCTTCTTGGCTCTGCTGTGGGTTGTCCCCTACCAGTCAGACTAGCTATTGCTAGTTGTGGCTAGTGCTAGCACAGCTATGGCCCCCCCATTGTGGCACTTCTTGCAACCTTCTTGGATGACAAGAGCAGCCCTCATAGCCCTTTAGGGCTCTCTTGGTCCCCTCTTCCTACAAGACAACTTTCAAAAACGCCCACAATTTCCTCAACATTGGAGCCAAACCCCCCTTAGAGATAATTGCAGGCTTGATGTAGGTCTCTCCTATTGGCAAATCAACATAACTCATTAGTACAGATCAAGAAGGGGATAAAAATCAGTAAATTGCTAGATGCTTTCTTGAAATTAGTTAGTCACAATGCCTACACGTGGGTTTATAGAAGATACATGGGGAAAACAAGCTCTAGATAATGCCATGATAGCCCTCTCCTTGCCAGGAACTACTCACAAACCAATAACATATGTATTGGCTTGCCTCAACAAGGTATGCCTTTGCATTGATTGAAATGACTAATAGTTTGGAGGCCACAAATGTGGCCTTGATGGCTGAGAAGGCCCCCCTGGACAAGACACACAGTGAATTCAAGAAACATGGAGGAAAAATATAGGAAGAATGGAGGAAAGAAAAGGCAAAAAGTGAAGAGTGGGAGAAAGACAATGCAGGATGGGTAGCCAAGAGATTCGGCAACATGACAAAATACAAGTAAATTATTGCTAGTGATGAAAATTTGTGGACAGCCATATTGCAAGCTGCATATCTTCCAATACATAAGGAATCATATTCTACTTTGAACGGAGAAGTTTCAGATCTTTGGACAAGCTATAATTTTTATTTTGGGAGCGCATCGATCAGACATTCATAGCAGAAGTTATACTCTCTACAAAATAGCTAAAAGTTGCTATTGTTACAGCCAATAAATTACTGTAATTAGCCAGTTCGCAAAAGTGAAGTGTAAACAATGAAACCGACTAAAGAGAATTAGTGCTTGCTCTACTAGCATCCTCTCTCTTTCATCTAGAGTAAAGTAAAAGATTATGAGAAACATAACCAGAAGGATTAGGAGCTCAAAATCCTCTTAAGTGTAACTCCATGCCCTAACAGTCTAGTAATCATGATAAGAGCCATGCCACATAAAGTATAAAGCTACACTACTAAAAGTGTATAGTAGTTCGAGCATACTACTAGGCATGACAATGTAGAAATAGAGCACGCTTAAAGCATATCAAACATAAGCATATCGTTCAACAATGCAATTCTAAGCGTCTGTCCAAGCTTGTGTATGTGAATTACATGCACCAGTTGTGGGTAGGGGATATCCAAATCATGAGCATATGATTACACCATCTACTTGCATGCTCAAACTAGATGACAATCCATGCTCAAACTACCCATCGTCCTTAGTTTGAGCAGATCAAGTAAGGTAAATTGATAAAAGTTATAGTACTTGAACTCCTTTCACACAAATTGCCCATAGTCCTCAATTTGAGTAGATCCACCAGTAAGGTAAAGTGCTAGTCTCTAGTATGCCCAAAACCTTCACCAAAGTGCAACGACATTTAATATCACAATGGGGAAGATCAAGGAAAGGGCAGATCATAGTCTTCCCTTTTGTAGCGACAATCTAGATGCAGTGTAACACACGGAAGTAAGGAAATGGACAAGCTATCGCAACTTGTTTAAAATGAAATGCAGAGAAAAGGTAACAGCCGTGTTGGTCTAAAACCATGGAGCAACTAACACCGGGATGAGGTAATAGCCATGCTGGTCCAAAACCATGAAGCAACTAGCACCGGGTGCGCAATGTGATAAGGCTTTTCAATTTCCAATTTAGAATGAACCTGACAAAAAGCTAAGGAGACAATGCAACTCTCGTCTCTAAACTCTTAATTTACTGCAACAACCATATCTTCATGCTGCCGGTGAGAGGGAGGCAATTGAATCTACTCAATCACGCACAGTGTTGAGTTTCAAAGTCATAGAGGTACCCAAGCAAGTATACCAACGTGACCAAAGCGCAGTTACTAACATCATGCAAAGCTGCAAGTAGTAAGAAGCCGAGCAAGAAACTATGCCAAAGCGTAGTTAGGCTAACATCATGCAAAAGCGTAGTTAGGCTAACATCATGCAAAGTTGCAAGCAGTAAGCTACCAACTCCTCATGCCTTCTCCCATAGCCGTATCAAGAAACTATGTACCCCATGTACATTGCATATACACCATGTCGAGCTATTCAACAAAGGCAAGCATAAGGGCTTGAGTGAAGGTTGGCCATTATAGAGCCACAAATATAGGGAAGGTCAGCTCAAAATACAGTCACAAATCTCTGACTGTGTAAGCTTATGATCATACTCAGCAGCCACAATCGCAATGCAGTACATAGGAGGCTCCATAGCTATGTTCGGGAGCTCCCAGGTCAAGAATATTGTCCAACATATTATCATGCTGATGATAATATGTAGTGGACTGTAGCGGACAAGATCTTATTCAGGACGGTTATATCCTAAGTGTTGGTCTCAGCATTCATGAGGTTTTTCTCATTGCCCACGAGCTTCAGAGGCACGGCCTACTCGTGGTCACTACTTGTGGAGGCTTTGAGCCCAATCTTTACCTCTTCCGTCATGCATAATGCAACCAGCTCCTCAAAATCGGGCATAGTGCCATGCATGGAAATAGGAGTGTCCAAAGATTTGTATTGAGGGCCTACACCCTTCAAGGTGATAGACACCAAATCATCATCTTCCACATTACAATTTATGAGGTCAAGTCTTTCGTTATTTGCCTTATCTCAGCCACATAGTCGGTGATGCTTCTATTTCCTTTCCACATTCCGTGGAGTCGCTACTTGAGTTGAAATTTCCTTGCCTCTGTGCTTGTGCCATATAATTTGTGAGTGATATCTCAAGCTTCTTTAGGCATGCTAGCCTTCTTGGTGTGAGGGATGAGTGTATCAAAAATGCATAAAGATATCTAATGCAATACTTTTCTTGATTTTTCCACCCATGTTTTGTACTCCAATTTTAGCTCATCCGATGGTTCATCCCATGACAACTCCGGGCATTTTCTTCGCCCGTGATCAATCCCCAGCACCTTTTCCCATGAATAAATCTATTCAACCAAGCGCTATAATTATTTTGTCAATTTTTCACCCACTACTTGGGCTACTTGAGTGCTTGATTGACAATACTTACTTCCAAATGCAACTCAAGTCAATGGCACCTCTTTTATTTTTCTAAACACACTCACTTAAAGTGAGGTAAATGGCATCCAAATCTGAGAATTCACCCTCTTTTCAAGTGCTTACAATTGCTTGAATTTTAGGCATCCAAGAGCATCAAATTTGAGCACCATTTTTGGGCATCAATTCAAGCATGTACCAATGCACTTATAACATCTCCCACTTTCTATAAATGAGCATATTTAGGCATCAAACCACCCTCAAGTACTTCCAAATCTTGTACTTGCAAGGATTTATCAATCCCAAATTTATCCAACTCTTTTGGTCATCAAATACATCTAATTTTGGGCATTCACACCCTCAAATGCATCCTCCAATTCAAATGTATTGGCAAAACTTTATTCCAAGTGTTCTAATGCATCAACACTTCATCAACCAGGCCTGTAACCTCCAGTCTCAACTCTTTTTTTCTCCTAATGTGTAATTCTCTGATTTTGGCATGCATTTCCCACAACAAATGCTATCCCAAATGGCAATTCCTTCCACCATGCTACCCACGTGTACTATGCCACTTTTCTTGCAAAGAGAAATAGCAATAAGTGACCAAAAAAGAGCATTTCTGAGCAATGAACACTTACATGATCTCTCTCAAAAAAATAACCAACAGGGCTCTATCTTCCTTGAGACATTAAGTGGTTCATCCCACATAGCTATGGCCATTAAATATGATCACAAGGGGTGAAAAATGCATCATCCACATGTGGCACATAAGAGGGCAATGCTAAAACATTAGAGACAAAAACTCTGCAAATTTATTGGGACACAAATTTGACCCTGTCTATTTTTGTTCAAGTCGGCTAAGGCTACGCTTGTATCTTCATGGCTCTTTGTGCTCTATAGCTAGAGAGATCTTCAACTCTGCTTTGGCACATAAGAGGGCAATGCTAAAACATTAGAGACAAAAACTCTGCAAATTTATTAGGACACAAATTTGACCCTCTCTATTTTTGTTCAAGTCAGGCTACACTTGTATCTTCATGGCTCTTTGTGCTCTATAGCTAGAGAGATCTTCAACTCTGCTTTCCTTTTGTGTTGTGGCTCAGCTTCCCTGTTTTGAGTTTCACACCATGATGAATAAGACTATGAGTATGTCGACAATGAACTCGTACTCACTATTGACAAGTGGGTTAGAATCAACAATCTACTCCACAGTTTGCTCTCAATCTATTTTGTAGGACACTTAGAGTCAAATTATGGTCTGACCGTGATTTGACTATGCTCCGACCGTGAGACCCAACTTATATCCTATGCATTATCAAACTCATTTTCTTCTAATCAATAGCAATGCATTTTTATATCAGTATTCTTGGGGATTAAAAGACCCAGAAGTAAGCACACTACATTGAGTTTCCCAAGCTCCTCTTTGTCTTCTTGCAATGTCTACCCATTAATCTCTTAATAGTTGTGACATTGACTCAATCTATAGCACAACGGACTACCTTGATCCAATAGACTTGAGTTTTGTAGCCTCATCAACACTAGAAGCATGAGCTAAAGACTCGTCTGTCATCGCTAAGTTCAACTAGCCACGCACTGCTCTAGTTCTCGTCATTTCCTTGTTGTAGCCATTCCATCGAGTTGTTGTCCCTAATTTTCATTTTATAACTGTGAAGACCTCGTATCTGAATGATCTAATAGCCATTCTAAATTAAATGAACCAATGCAAATGGTAGGTGAGCTACAAAAAAGCCAAAAATCTATCACATTTGCTGTGTGCTAGAGTATGATGGCTCGTTGTGGATCTTTGCATGCTATGTGCTCATTAGAGGAGCCCATGCTACTATCAAGAAAATTATTCTAACATTTGTAATGAGCTCATGACAGGCTCTTAGAGTTGACCATTCATGGTGTTACATTCTCACACAAGTCCTCAGTGTTGGTGTACATTCCTTACTCTTTCCTCTCCAACCGGTCTATGAAGCATTGTTTCAATTCATCCTACTTCCTTCCAAAGTTGGGTGACCTCACAAAATTCCTGCAAAGACCATAAGATTCCACCCCAATGCAATTTTTTACGTATGAGTCATTGATGCTCCAGCAGCATCTTTCCACCAGTTCTTCCCCATAGGCTCTTCATGGTTCTCCTAGCCTTCAGCACTAGCTAGCTCTCATGACTACATGGGGATCTTCATTGTCTTTCATATCAAGCTAAAGAAGCAAACATCACACAAGGGAAGAGAGGAGATGTACATGAAACTCCATTCTCCATTGCAGGATGTCTGATCTTCTATACTTTCACTCTTCACTTCTACACACATATACAAGGAGGTCCTAAGACCTTTCACTCTTCACTTCTACACACATATACAAGGAGGTCCTAAGACCATTCACACCCATAATTTAAAGAAGACACATCATCCATCTTCTTCCAACTTCAACAAGTGTTGAATCCTATGGTTAATTGATTCCTCTGGAGACAATCTATGCTCAACTGTTATTGAAAGACTAGGTACAATAAACTCCATTGGTACTACTACTTCACATCCATAAACAAGGTGAAATGGTGTCATTCCAATAGTTACCTTATAGACTGTACAAAATGCCCATAATGCTGAATGGAATTCCTGATCCCAATTAGTCTGATTTTTCAAAACTGTTCTTCTCATAATCTTCTTGAATGTTTTTTTGGAATTCTCAGCCTGACCATTGGCCAATGGATAGTAAGTAGCTAACTTCTTATGCACAATCATGTGTGTGTTAGTTTCTTCATAACTTTATTCATGAAATGAACCCCTTGATCAAAAACTATCTCTATTGGACAACCAAACCGGGTTATGATATTGTGATAAATAAACTTAGCTGTGCTAGCTATTGTATTATCTCTCAAGGCAACTGCCTCCACCCGCTTTGTGCAATAGTCGATAGCTGCCAAAATATATTTATTGCCAGTATACCTAGCCACAGGTTTGATCGGTCCCATAAAATCGAGTCCCCATTTTTGGAATGGACCCAAAGGTAAGAAAGGCTGATGTGGCATCCGATCTACATCTATTGGCCTGCCATATCTTTGACATGGTAAACACGTTTTAGCAAATTGATGAGCATCTCTCAATACTGTGGGCCACCAGGAACCTACCTGTAGTATCTTTTTTCTAGTAATATCACCAGAAAAGGGACCTCCTGAATTTCCAGCATGTGCTTCCATGAGGATTGCCTTCCGTTCAGGATCTTGCACACATCTTCGGATAATCTAATCAATACCCCTCCTGTACAAAACTCCAGCTCTCACCAAAAATGGTTTACTCTACAACACAAATTTCTTCCTCTAATCTCTTGATAGTTGCTAAGGTACCATCCCTTCTATCAAAAAAAGAAGCATTCTATCATACCAATCTTGCCCACCATCCAAGTTGACAAAAAACAAATGTGCATCAGGTAAATCATCCTGAACTCCCAAAGGTGCCTCACCATTCATCAATCGGCTTAAATAATCTAGGTGTATGAACAATGTCATAATCATATTCTTGGGGGAGTTATATCTATCTAGCTAGCCTACCAGACAATTGTGGTTGTTCACCAAATAGATAAGAGCTTGATGGTCCACATGTAAGATCTTTATTCTCCAACAAATAGTGTCTAAATTTTTTGAGAGCATAAACCATTCCCAATGCTTCACTATGAGTAACACTATAATTCTGCTTTGCCTTTGCCAATCTTCTACTGGCATAATATATTGGCTAAAACCACCCTGGAACAAATTTCTGCATTAATACTGCACCTATGTCCATATCTGAAGCATCAACAAAAATATGAAATGGTAGTTTCCGGTTAGGTGGTTTGAGAATTGGTGCCACCACTAACATCTTCTTCAATAAAATGAAAGCCTTATGTTGCTCCTCCTCCCATCTATAAGCTTCTTCCTTCCTGGTAAGTTTTGTCGATGGTGCACAAACATGGGAAAGATAGCACAAAAACTTGCTATGCCATTTGATCTGCCCAATAAAGCATAATAACTGCTTAAGAGTTCTTGGTGTAGGAGCGTTTTGAATAACTTCCACCTTTCTTGGATCTATGGCCATGTCCTCTTCCAAGATTATATGACCCAACAGAACACCCCTCTTAACTGCAAAAGCACACTTCTCTGGATTAAGACTAAGCCGTGCAATTTTGCTTCTCTCAAGGCATAATCTAAGATGTTGCAAATGCTCCTCCTTCCTTCCAAACATAGAGAAATCATCAAGAAAAACTCTGATAAAGGTTGTCAGGTATGGAGCAAAGACTTCTTGAATCCACTTCTACAATGTGGGAGGTGCATTTTTTAGACCAAAAGTCATGACATTGCTAGCAAAAGCTCCCCACCCTATAATGAAAGCAGTTTTGTCTCTATCTTCCGGAGCCATCCTTATTTCATTATACCCACTAAAACCATCAAGAAAGATATACATCTCATGACCAGCCACAGCATCAAGCATTGTGTCACAGAAAGGTAATGGAAAAGGATCTGTTATTGTTGTTGCATTGAGCTTTCTATAATCAACACACACCCTGACTTTACCATTCTTTTTAGGTACTATAACTATGGGTGAAAGCCATGTTACCTTATCCACTACGGAAATAAACCTCACCTTGAGCAATTTGTCCATTTCTTCCTTCACTTTTTGAGCATAATTTGGGTTCATTTTGTATCTTTTTTGGATCACGGGGACAACATCCTTCTTTAAGTTGATCCTATGTTGACAAAAATATGGATCAACCCCCTTCATTTCTGTATAATGCCAAGCAAATACATTCTTGAATTCCAGCAACAAGTGTCTCAGATTTTCATGAAAATTTTCATCCAACAAAGCACTAACATGCACCACCTTCAGATCTTGTTCTATTCTGAGATTCATCTCTTTGAGGTCATCCTCCTGAACTCTTGCACACCTTCTTAGGTGATCTTCAAATGCTGTTTCTCCTTCAATGATTGCCTGAATAAGCATTCCATTGTTCTCAAGTTACTTCATCTGACTTTTGTTCTTTGTATTTCCTTTGTTTTGCTTTCGGGCTGTCTCCTTCTAAATTTGAAACTGCAAGAACCTTCGTTGATGAAGAATTGCTCCCTTCATTTTTCTTGTATTGGTCCACTATGGCGTGCACATCCACTTCAACAATTGGAATTAAAGAGGTATTTCTTTTTAGAAAATACTCTTCCTCATCATCTTCAACTTTGACCACCATTTTAATGCCTTCAGTTGCCAAGGGTTGAACACTTTTTGGAACACTGCTTGTTGGAACCATGGCCATTTTAAATTTCTTCTTTCCCTTACGAACAGTTACCCTATCAGCTCCCTAATCCTACTTAATCTTGGCTACCCAAAACCACGGCCTACCTGGAATAAGATCTATCATTACCTTCCATTCGAAGAACAAAAAAATTGACCATGAAAGTAAGACCACAAACTCCGATCTGTTGATTTCTTAGTATCCCAAGAGGTTGGACCCTTTGTTGATCGACCATTTTGACTTGAAAAGGAGTTGGCTCTAACTCATTGAGACAAATGTTTTTGTAAAGATCCTCTGACAGAATGTTCACACCAAACCCGCCATCCAAAAGGAACTCCAATATGATCTATGATTTATATTCCACCTAGATTAGTGGAACAGTATAATCTACATCTTCAATTTGTGCTGCATCAACTTTGGGGTCAACTTCTCGAACCTCCTCATCCTCCTCTTTTGCCTTATCCATTAGGCTCACACCATTTGTTAAATTCTTCAGCAAGAGTTGTGCTTTGAATTCTGGTACCAAATTAAGAAGCTGGTCTAATGTGATATTTATTTGAGCCTTCAGCAAACTGTTAAACAATTTCCCATGGTTCACTGCATCTCTAAGTTTGGGTCTGTTGCGTATTTCACCAACCGGATAACACCCTCTAGAAGGAGTCTTTCACTTGAGATCTTCAAGCTTTGGTTCGTCATGCTAGTCCTTGAGCACATCAACATCTTTTGTAAATAATTATAACAACAATTGGTGCTCTCATGATTTCTTTTACCACAGAACTCACATTTAGGCTTCTCTGAGAAAGCGACTTCTGACAATACCATGCTTTTCAAATGCTGTTTGATCTTTTTCTCCAACTTCTCATCTCTTGAAGAGGATTTGACTTTTTTCTTGGACTTCGGGATCTCCTTAGATTTCCCTTTCCAGAATCAAAATCCGTATCTTCATTTTCACTGTCTGTGCCAAAGTCTCCATATGAATCTGTGTTTGAATCAGAATTCCTTGTTTCCTTCCTTCTATTCTTTTTGGATTTTCTAATGGTCATACCAACTCTTCGTTCAGCTCACTGTGTGGCTTCTACCATATTGTCAAAATCATTAGGTCCTCCTAGGGTGTCCCTCCCAGCAACATGATTTCTCAATTTGGTATTCAGTCCCTTACAAAAGTAATCTCCCAATTGCTCTTGAGTCGATCTCTGAGGAGCGGCTAGAAGCCTCTAGTTCAAATTGTGGAACTTCTGGGTGTAGTCTTCTACCAACATATCTTTATGTTTCAACTACCGGAGGTTTTTAAGAATAGCTTCTAGTATTTTCTCTTGCCAAAACCATGCAAGAAAAGCCTTCTTTAAAGTCTCATAATTTGCAAAATGTCCCATGCCATACTAAATGAACCAACTCATTACCTTACCCACCAAAGTGGCTGCCAACTATTCCTTCTTCACGGCGTCATCAAGTTGTCCTTCAAAACCACTTGCTACCCATCAAGTCTCAAATTGCCCAATGTGACTGTCAGGGTCTTGTTTGGATTTGCCACTGAATTTAGCAGAGCAGACTCAAGGGTTTTGGATGTTGACCTGTAGGGAAGTTTGGAACAACTAGTCATATTATCCTTGGACGAGGTCAGGGTGGGAGTGAATCATACAACGGCCTTCGGGCTCCTACATACAGTCAAAATGCTACATGATAACCATAAGTTGCACAAATGAAAGCTACCGAAGGAGACCATGAATTTCGAAGGACTCCAGGACTATATGCATCGTGGTACTCAAAACTACGACCCGAACTGGTCGAAGGTTCTTCACCTGATGCTGTGTAGCCAAGAACCCAATCTTCATCCTTTAAACTACTAGTGATTTTGGTCCCACCTTGTTGGCGTTCGGATGCTTCTCTGACCTCTTCATGATCTTGTGCCTGCTCCCTCAAAACCTCTTTGGAGGCACTTACTTGACCTCTAGCCCGAGCTCTGGTGAAGTATGGATGGTCAATACGTCGAGGAGATGTCTCAGATTCTTTTGCGTCAGACATCCACTACCAATGCTTCCATGAACATGCTATAAGATTTCAATGCTCCCGTAATTTGTGGTCTTCCGCCACGAATTGGATGCAACTCAATCCTGATTTCCACCTTCAACAAATTCACGTATAATCTACTGAAAATTATGAATCCGTTGTTTAAAACTTGCAATGGTGAACTGAATTCTATTGCATGCACTCTTGACATCCGATGTTTATTGCATGGACTTGAGCGCTGAACATTGCCTCACGAGACTTGGATTTGGTGTTGTAAACATTGGACTCTCTCCCTCTTTGATTTCGATGGCATCTTGCTACGCTTCACAGCATGCACATTGTCACCGCAATGCTTGCACAGAGCAACCATGCATGTTCTTCACACATCTCTCACAATCCAGGTGCCCAATTGATTTGCAGGAAATAGGTAGAGACATATTTAGGAAAAAACTACCTATTAGAATAAACAGAGTACCATTGAAAACATAGTAAGAACTTCCGACAATGGGCATTTCAATTCTAAATTCGGAACAAGTAAAGATCAAAATAAGTAATACTGCTTGATATCCATTTCATTACTGTTGCAAACTCAGTACATCATATAGGAAACATAGTCAAAGCTAGACAAAATAGGGATTTGCAGCAACAGATAGAGAATGTTTCCTCATTCGGACCTTCTAAACTTCTGAACCAAGATAGATCAGAGAATTATTCCCTCATCCATATATCAGTTGCAACTCCTAGCATACACGCTGTAGAAGTGGTTGCTTTCTAACTACCGCTACTAAGGTTTTGCATAGTCCTTCTATTACTTAGCAAAATAGAAATATATCACAAGTACCCAAGTAGCATTTGTCTATAAACGTCCTTGAGATCTATAAGGTGAAAAGACATGTGGAGTACTCAAGGAAGAGGCTATGGCAGAAATGGATGTCATGATATGTAGCGTGTGTGGTGAGGGATGGATATACTAAAGAAAAGCTAGGTGTGGTCAACTCCTGGTGGTGGTCTAGAGACAGAGAAGTCAGTGATATCAGGGCGAAAGTAACCAGAGGATCCCATGAGGTAGTTAACTATGCTAGAACCCCCCCTATGTGGAAAGAAAGTGGATCCACACAAAGAAGGCCATCAGTTTAGACCATTTACATGACAAAGTCATGTATCTTGCCCATGTCCAAGAGACCATGCCCGTAAGAGGGCTTGCATGTTTGTGGATACTTGGGACATACCTGCCTCATCTAGATCAATATCTATTAATAAAATAGAATCATCTAAAAACTCAAGAAGTGATAACCAATGCCTATCCATCCTTGCATTGAAGTCCCCAACAAGGAGGACTTCCTCGCAGCATGAGAAATCCATGATGTCTAGATGTAATGCTACACATAATGAAGTTTTTGCCTCCTCATGGAGATCTCTAGCAATTTGTGAGGTCTCAAGTGGGACAAATTGGAATGTTTCTCATGCATTTTTATAGAGAACATCCCCAATCAGAGATGACATGTATAGTATCACCATTCCTCCCGATCCACACACTCTACCTATCTTTGTCTTATCCCAACACGTTCTCTCCCATGTGTATCCATTGACTATAGGCAAAGGATGCTTTGGGATCTAATGGTTCTCTGTGGAGAAAGCTATATCTCATTTTGTATATGATTTTGAGAAATTCCCTAGATCTGACCATAAGGTACCATTATAGTGCAGGTGAAGGTCTCAGTGCTCTGAGTGTCATAGATTCCATCCCCCTATGCAAGGGGACCACCAGATGCCCATTGAGGGGGGCCTATCAAATGCCTCCCATCTTGAACCACTTCCAACTTCCCCTGCTTGGGAGCCATGTCTTGTTGATGTAAGAGGGTGTGCCTCTGCTCTACCTATAAGGGTGTGAGGTCCTCATCTAAGTGGATTTGTGAGTGGTCCCATAGAACTGTCCTCATGTTTAGTGCTACAAGGCAAATTTGAATGTCCTTGAATTGGACAATAAGAGGATTTTTTAGAGTGGGGACCCATCGTATGTGCCATGCATCCTCAAGCCCATGCTCTAGGACTCCCAAGGTGGAAGCCACAAAGTTGATCACATCATTCATCATGGCAATGGTGAAGGTACAAGGGATCCCCTTTACTCTAATATTGAGAGCCTTGTAGGCTCATTGTTATTGCTCAAGAATGGTGGCCTTCGCAAGCTTCCATTTTGCAATGTCCACTCATCTAGAGGTCCCCTTGATGCATGACTGCATGATGGCTATTTGTGCCTCCACTACTCGTGCATGCCTGAGGGCTATCACTACGATGGTAAGCTAAAGTTTTAACACCTCTTGACTAAGGCTATGGATGAATCTACCCTGCTCCATCTCTCGTGCACGTAGGTTTTAAACCTCCGTGAAAAGCTGCTCCCAGGCCTTGGGGTGGAGTCTAGTGTGAGTGATGCAATTATTATGGAGTCTAGTGTGAAAGATGCAATTGTTATGGATAGGGTATGATAGGGGGTAGTGTGAGTGGGATAGGGGATAGGGACAGAGAGTGGAGATGATAGAAGACCGAGAGGGGTGTGGGGACAGCTGGGAGATGCCTAAGGTGAGAAGCCAACTATAGATGGAAAGGGTGGATGACTAACAAATAAAGGGGACAAGAAAGTGGAATATTTTAAGGGGAGATAAGGGGGCAAGGTGGGAGTTGGATTGCATGTCAAGATTAGCTCTGCTATCAACACCGATACCAATGCCAATGCCAAAATGGATGCTAGTGCTAATGATGATCAAGCTGATATTGCTACTAAGATGATGTTGGACAAAAGGCTAGAGCCAATGTTGGTGCCAAGGCTGAGGTTGTTGTTGTAGGAGCAATGTTTTGCATGGCCATACTATCTGTTGCGATTGTGGCTATTGTTGATGTCATCAACCTCTAGCTTCCCTTTGGTGATTGTTGCAGCTAGTAGTATTTTGTCTTTTCTTTCTTTTCTCCTTTCTCTTTGTTTAGCATATTGCTTTTTATTTGCCATATTGCTTCTTGTTTTTGTTGTTCCACTCCTCTACCAAGGCACTCATCTATCAAGGCATCACTAAGAAGCAACTCCCAAGTCTTCGCTAAAGCATGTGATACCAATCCAAGTGGGATTTTTGATCCAAAGGGGGACATCATGATAGGAGATCAAGATTGTTCATCAAGACTAGAGACATTGAAAAATGAATGCTTCAAATTTGGTAGCCAAAGATAAAAAAAGACAAAATACACGTTGAAAATCACACCAAGCAACTTCCAAGGCTCTACAAGGAAATCCAAAGAAGTGACTTCCAAGCTTTTGCTAAAGAACAAGCTCGTGTTGAATAGGAGTTTTATCATTGAAGAGGAATATCATGATGGGAGGTCTCCAAAGTTAGGGGGGTTTTCATATGCTAAACCGATTTTAAGATTGAAATCCATGACTTCAAGTCAATGAGCTCTATTTCAAAAAGCCAACCCAGCCACTTTAGGTGCTCCTAATTATTATTTCAACACATTCACCCCCAAGCTTATTGGCCATTGAGTTTACACAACTATCTTGGGATGTGAATTAGGATTCCCAAATACAACAACCACATGCATATTATCTCTTTAAGGAGTAGAGCTCAAGAAGAAAGAATTAAGAGGAGAGATGTCATAAATCCAAATTGTAAAAGTTAGGAGTCAATGGTGAATCAATTGTTGTCATCCGATCAAGAGTTTCCTAATGATTGCCACGTCCATATCAATCTTACAAGCGATCCATGTCCTTTTCACCTTATAAATTGATGATATGTTCATTTTCTCCCCTCCGAATGGTCTCCTAATCCCCCTTCACTTTGGTCTCTCTTTCCCCTTTATTTTGAGGAATGGAAAAGCCCTTCACCTTGGTCTCTTTCTCCCCTTCAGTTTGAGGAATCGGAAAGCCCTTTGCTTATTACAATCACATGCTTGCTCACCATGTATCCCTGGATTACCTAACATCTTGCTCTACCCTCCTCTCCTTTTGACTTATTAATGGTTTTTGGATCTTTTGAATGGGGGGGGAGGCTCATTGACAAATATCAAACACAAGGTGATTTTTAGAGTTAAGGGGAAGCCTTTGCTAGAAAATCCAACCATCAAACTACCATGAAGAATGAGTGTGTGCGTCCATGCATGCGTGCGTGCGTGTGTGTGTATCACAAATATTGTCAGTGATGTTTCATGATTTTTAGCAAGTACCACATCTTGAGATTATATAGTGTCTCAAGGATTGGTCCCTTCACTTAAATGATCTTGCTTGTTGTGGGTAGATCTCATGGTTTTGTATAAGGTTTTGTTGCCTCTGCGTTGGATTTCTGCTCATGCAAATCGCACCCAGTCCAAATATTTATCACCAGTGTCTGTCTCAATGCTAGTCTATGCCTCATTTGTTTTGACATTCCCTGAGACTCGTGAGTTCTTGTTTTATCAACAACAGCATCTTCAGGCACACTTTTCTAGTGCTTGCTTTGGTAAGCTTTCCTTTTCTTTACTTGGCTATGATATTGGGCACTATGGAACTATGAAAGGACCAAAACCATAGGGTTTTGTTGAACCACCCCTTAGCAAGTTTCCTTATGGGCACCTTTACGGTAATCGTTCTGTGATTGTTTGCATGCTTGGTTTGAACTATCTTGCTTATTTGTCATATATTGAGATCTTTTGATGTTGTATGGCAGTAAGCCCCCTCCTTGGGGATTGCTTTTTGGACCTTCAAAAAGGGTCTATGGAAAGTGCACTAATTGTTGGCTCATGAAAGCCAATGTTCAGTTTTCACTTCAAGAAGTCATGCTGACTTTTTAAGTGCATGATAATCTTGGTTTCAATTTAGGATAGTGGTAATTTAGTTGATACTAATGATGTTTAGAGGTAAGCTTTTGGCCTTATATGAGGAGCATGCAATTTAGTTGATAATAATGATGTTTAGAGTTAAGCTTTTGGCCTTATATGAGAGGTATGCAATGCTGTTGTCTTTTAGAGTGTATGACACCACCTTTATTTAAATCAGAGTCTTTACTCATGTCCCCACTCACACTTAATGCTCCATCCCCTCTTTAACCTCTCTCCTCTCCTCGCTTTTCACTCATTTACCTATGCTATAAACGCTATGCGGCATGCCAAAAACAAGTGGATTTAAACCAAAATGAAAAGAAAAGGAGAGTGTGTGTACTAGCTATATAGTGTGTGAGTCTACAGTATGCTTTTACACATTTAGACTCTTGTCATGGACTACGATTGTCATGGTCGCGTCCTCAACACTTTGCTTTCTGCTAAACATCAGGAGCTACAACGGCTTACCTCCTACGATGATGCTTATCACGAAACAAGTGCACTTTCTCTGTCAGTTTTTTGTGTCATCGGATTTGTCAGTTTTTTTTCCCCCCCCGATGAATTTGGATGAGAAGACCTCACCGCGCATTGCCTTATACCTTGCTCCCAGGTCCAATCGGTCGAGCCCTCACGGCCTTTCTTCAGCATGCAGAAATTGCAACAGAAAGAGGGATGACCTTGGAGAAATTGGTGGTACCCTTATTGGAGCATGTACGCCAAATTACCCCATTTCTGCAAAATTTCAAATTCATTGGCCCATCACATTTTGCAGTCTGGACAAAGTTGTTCATTATACAAATTGTTCGATTTGTATAAAGTTTGGCAAACTTTTGAAGCGTGTTTATTGGGATCCTCAAGAAGAAAGAGTGTGGATGAAACGAACAAAGGAAACGAATTAAGCGCCAATGGACGAACAAAGGAGACCTTTTATTTAAACCAGCAAGGTCTTATGAGACTAACATGTACATAAAATAATTAAATTAATGGAAGCTAGTATCTATACCATGCAAGGACAGAAGATAACCGGAGGGCCTACGGCTCCTTCCAAGCACTGAAAATATTTTTTTGGAAGCAAGAAAGTCTTATGAAGGTCCCGGGGTCTATGATCAAAACAATTTAACTACATTAAAACATAAGGCGGTCAACACAATCATGATCTAACATATTGCCTACGATCACAATCAGTTCCAATAAGAAATGTAGTAGGATACTTTAAAGGAATATAATTATGGCAATTGTGAAGGATTCCTTCTTAGTTTATCAGAAACTTACCTTGAGCAAATTGACTTGAGGACGTGCATTTTGTAATGTCTCTCTTTCAGATTGTAGAAATCGACCTTTTCACACTTTTCTGTGAGTTACTTGGGGATGCAAGTTTGATGTTTCTCTTTTAAGACTTAAGCAGTTGACCTTTTGATGCTTTTCCCAATCTTTTCTCTGCCTAGCACGTAAATAACAGGACAAGCTCCTTACTTTACTCGTATCCTATTTTGCTGCTCCACATTCAGCTTTAAGCCTCCATCTTGTGCAAGTTTTTGAGCAATTTCATACACATGTTCGAGCCCTGAGTCTTTGGTTAAAGATCTAATCTCATGGTTTCAGCTTATGCTTCTGCCTAAGCTATAACTCTCTTCAGCTCTATTCACCATTTGAATGTGAGACATTCAAATGGCATACAATTTCATAGAGAGGTCATGAGCCAGAAGGATCTTTGATGGCGAACGATGCTAAATTCTTCAAAGAGAGAAATATTGGGAGATTCCACCCGTGTTTGCACATGTTGACCTAGAAAGCAACAAAACATAAGGTGCATGTTACGGATCTCACCAGAAGCCTGTCGAAAGTGGATGTGAATGAGTACATTTTGTTTGGGTGGTAATTCTGGTTTTTCTCAATAAAAATGTTCTATACACGGATATAGATTTAATCTAGGGCACTGGTCTGAGTGAGCTTCATTTGACTCCTTGTCTTTTAAGTTGTGTTCTGCTGCTCACTACACTAAATGCAGTTCCAGGAGGAACCTCTAGTTGGGGCCTTTGCATGTCTTATGTAGAGTCCCTATTTGGTCTGAGAGCAAACAATTAATATTTTCTTCCATTTTTGGGAAGAGTGTTCTTTTATGCTCTTTCTTAGCAAAGTTCTTGTTAGCCAAGATTATGTAAAATTCCTATCTACATGGGTTGACTTTCTTGAGCATTTTGTTTTTTAAAAGTGTATTGTAATTTGTAGGGATGCATAGTCAACCTTAGGATTGCTTTAAACTTGTTGGTTTTGCTGACCTGATGGGGGTTGATTGCCACAGCCTTCAAGAAACTTACACGTTGACTGTTGCTCAATGGGAGCCATTTTAGTCATTGGCACACTCCTAAGCAAGTCATTTTATCTGAAAACATTACTAATGTGAAAAATACCAATTGCACCCACCGATTAGATCATGAACATGCTACAATTTTAATATTGTAGGTCCATGGATCCAACGGGTCACTATGCTCAACTATTTATTTTATGCCATGCCTCAAAACAGCGGAATATTTCATTCTGTTCATTCTCAGTGGAATATTTCAAGACCAGTTATGAAATGTGAAATTTGGTCTACATTCCAGTGGCAAATGTGTCATCCAAGAATTGTCTTAAAAGTTATGATATTAAGCTCTCTTTTTATTCGATAAGAGTATGATAGGACTAATGTGGCTTCCATCTGACAATAGTATCTCAGTTCCTGGGAAAAAGAAAGTTCGAAGACAAATGCCAAAGTCAGCTTTTGTGACAAGTAAACTTTGTATATGGGACGTACTGAAAATGTCTCTGAAGTTACACATTGGTCTAACGTGGTGACATAGGATGCCGCAGCATAGTGACCCATGCTATAATTTTGCAGAGTTATGGAATAGATCTTGTGAGTAGACCTACTTTGTTGGGTTTCTGTAGCTAATTTAGAAAATTTGGAACATTTCTAGTCACATAGGCTAAACCCATTTGATTTTGCCCCCAAATATTTATAGGGACTTGTGTTTATAGACACTGAATGTTAAAACTTTTTGTAAGTATGCTCTCTTTGTTAGAAATTGACCAACAGAGGGTACGCACAGCAGAAAACTGATAGAATAGCCCAGGACCTCACACAGTGTGGTTGTTAGAAAATACCCAATAGAGGGTACACGCAGCGGAAGACTTATAGTAATGCCTAGGAGCTCACACAGTGTGCGTGTGGGGTGTGGAATCACAAACTTCTTTACTTAATGTGCATAAAGTAGGTGTGTAGACTCATCAATAGACCAGCCAGATAGAGAAACCACCAAAATATATATTTCCGTCCAAATCTATGGACACAATACAAAAGAGATAGATCCAGAGTCCCACCAATGGTGTGGTCTCTGATCTAACCACAAGGTCCTCCTCCTATCTGCTGGCTATCTCGAGACTCGAGCCCGCGTGCTCCACCTTGAGCGTCTGTAGACTTTCCGTCCAGTGTGTTCTTCTCCACCTTACTGCCTGTGAATCAGCCTAGGTGGGTAGCTCCTGCCAAGCTTTGTCTGCAGCACACAGGTCCCCTTGGTCCTCTTGAATGTAGGCCCCAAGATAACAGTTCCACTGCTCCAACCTGCTTGTGAATGGCTGCTCCAGAAGATGATGATCTCAGCAACCCTCTGCCCTAGAAGACAGTCTAGGTTCAGCCTCTCCCTGGAGCTAAGTCTGCAGCACTCGCTGGATAATGAAATGAGGCCTGAGCCTCTCCTTTTATAGGCCCTAAGGCCTGGCAAAATTACCGACCAGTCTGCCCTGACTGGGCCGACTGGACAGACCAGGTTGGCTGGCCCAACCGACCTGATTGGCTCAGCCCAACCAGCCCTATATAAGGGCCCTTTTGCTGGCCCTTTGTTCCATGCAGGGTCCAGCTCCTTTGCTGCTGCTGTCCTACCACCTGCCAGCCCTGCTTGCAAGCCATAGACCTGCCCATAGACCCCCACTATACTGCGCCTTGCTGCAGCCCTTTGCCAGTGCCTTGTCCTGGCCGTACCTCTTCCGTACACTGCTCTGCAGCAGCCCGTACAGATCCGTACTTCCTGCTTTCCTAACCCGCCTGTACCGCGCCATCATCAGGGTCTGTTGTAGGCCCTTCACCTGCCCACTACCCTCGCCATGCTGACGCCATCTGCAGGTTGCAATCCTGTGAGGTGCTGCCCATGTGGCAGCCCCCTCTTTTTCTTCTCTCTTGGGCACATCCTGCCCTAGGTCTCCCTCCCCCACGCTGGATAGAGGGAAGGGGGTCTTACATTCTCTCCTTGCTTCGGTAGGAATCCTTCGTACCCCCTCCCCAGCACTGGCTCAGCGGAACTCCTTTTCTGCTCTGGAGGACCCCTCTAACCTCCCAGATGATGATTTTGTACCTTCCACTTTCAGAGAGCCAATTATCGGCATCCCTTTTGAGAGATCTTTCTCTCTCTCACCTGTGGACTTTCCTCCCCTTGGATCTCGTGTGTATGGCAGGAGGTCAGCTCCGGTGGAGGGTTCTTTTTCCCCACCAGGTTGGGTAAGGTATTCCAACCTGCTTCCTTCCGCCGATGAGGATAGCCAGTTGGAATATACAGGGATTGGGCGGCATCCCTCATCGCCGTTGTAGACAGCTGATCAGGAATCAGCTCCATCCAGGTTTTTCAGGTGGTTCCCTAGATATGCTTTTTCTTCAAAAACACAAACTGGATGTCAGAGATTGCTCCAAGTCAGGTAAGCTGCTTTCAGGCCGGACTTTTTGGCTTCCTGCCTTGGGAACCAGAGGAAGTACATGCATATCAGTTTCAGATTCTATTCTCCCTTTGATAATTGGACACGGTACCATAACCCCCTCCAGGGCCCAGTGGGTTCTACTTCTGATTGACGGATGTAAGGTTGGTTTCCTTAACCTCTATGCTTCGAACAACAGAGGCGACCATGTTCTGTTTTGGAAAGAGTTGCTCTCGTGGGCTGACATTTCAAATTCGTGGATTATTGGAGGTGACTTCAACATGGTTGAGGCACCTTGTGATAAGCAAGGGGGCAGAGAAGGCGGTATTCATTCCCTCGAGAGAGCAGCTTGGGATGCCTTCTTGTTCAGATTCAGTGGCAGAGATGTTTGGTCAGATGATGCATTGATAGGTTTCAGATTTCCAGATGAGTTCGTTAGGGATGCCCTTTAGCCCCCTTCCTCTTTCTCTTTGTGGTAGAAGCTATGAGTATCTTCCTTAGATCTCAGGCTGAGCTTTAAGGGTTGAGATTGCCCTTGAGACAGGAGTAGGAGCTTCTTGACTATGAGTTGGCTGATGACACTACTATTTTTAGCGAGGCCTCTTCGCAGTCACTTGATTCTTTCCGGACAGCCTTGGATATTTTTTGCTCAGCTGCAGGGGCACACATTAATTGGCATAAATCCTTTGGCTTTTGGATCAGTGATGAGGACACTCCAGGCTGGGGAGTTGACATTGGCTTTTCTTGGATTCAGAGGGGTGTTCCTATCAGATATTTGGGATGCCAAGTAGGATTGGGCATCTCTCTAGTATAGCAGTTTGCCCCAGTACTAGAGAGTATAAGGTAAAAGCTCATTTTTTGGAGCTCAGCCAAACTCGACCTTGCCTCTAGAGTTGTGGTAGTGAACCAGGTTCTCTTGGCCACCGCCTGGTTTGTGTGTTCTTGCTGGTGCCGGTCTAGGGATTGCATCACTCAGCTCATTAGAGCAGTCATGAATTTTTTATGGAGTAGACTTGATGGCATGGCAGATGTTGCAGCGTGGGTGGCCTGGGAGACCATTATTCTCCCTACTTGGGAAGGAGGCCTTAATGTCATTGACCCGGACTTACAGTGCAGGGCATTGCTTTGTAAGGTGGTGGTGAGGGGACTCATGCTTGGGCAAGAACCTTGGAAGGATTTCTTTTTTGGACGCATTCAGGCTTGCACACCTACCTTAGGAGATGATTGGGTGGACAGCCCTTGCTGGATTTTTACTTCCGCCTCTCTTAGGTCTCTTGCCTCTCCTCTCATGACTGCCATCCTCAAAGCTTGGGGGAGCTTTAGGAACACTCTTCGAAGGGTTTCGCCCTCTACCCTTGAAGAGATTGATAGGCAGCCGATCATTTGGAATGATAGTATACTTGACGAGCATGGCAGACCTCTGGGCACTTCCCATTATATGCAGTGGTTTGTATGGGAGAGAGGCCCCGCCTACACAGTAGGCACTTGGAAGGCTTTTATCAGGCTACCTGAGGATTAGAGGCTATAGTCTGTGAGTCACCTCAGAGGGGTAGCACGCAGGATTCAGCAGATAGATGCAGCCATCCCAGTGGATTGGATAGTTGAGATGCCTATTACTTCCACCACTTGGATGGGAGCTTTTTCGAGGACAGCAGTTCCTCTACAGGTGATCGCTCTTCGAGGTCTCGGGGAAGATGCTCTGGTCTTTGACGTTGGGGATGGAGGTATACTCTCTAGATCCACGGATGATATTCTTCTAGAGGTTGCCTTTTAGCCTATCAGGTTTGTTGGTTTTGTGGACCATGGAGCGGGCTTGCAATGGTACTTAGACCCCGACCCTCTGCTCTTGGCCCTAGGATCCTGGAGGTTGTGGTTATATGGAGGTGCACCTATTAGGTGCTTGCAGTGGGACCCAGGAGAGTGGGAGTGGATAGATCATGGGCACCGAGAGAGGGGGATTCCCTTCTTTCGTTTCACGGTTGGTAATGCCAGGAGATTTTAGCTGAGCAATAGAGGTTGGATTCCCTCTAGAGGCCCCCATTGGGATAGCTTCTTCATCACCGCAGATTTGCGCAGGAATTTCTGGATGAGGCTTTGGAAATCCCTAGAAAGATCACTCTTTTCTTTTGGCTTTCTATTCATTGAGGGATTGCAGTGAACGTGTGGAGATCACGATTTGGGGCTGATCCCACTTGCCCTCGCTGCCATTCTACAGAGGAGTCAGTGCGACATTGCCTTTGGGACTGCAATCAAGCAAGAATTGTTTGGAAAGGAGTTGCTCGGATACTCAGCATTTTTCATACTTACCCTTTCTTCATGAGTTGGGGCTCGATAGAGCCCTCCTCTCTTCGGGATGTACTACATATTCCTTTCAAAGCTTCACATGTTTCAGTGGACACCTCTTGGGAGATTTTGGCTAGCATTTCCTCTTGGCACATTTGGAGAGCCAGATGCACAGAGGCCTTGGATGACACCCGGATACACCCATCACAGGTGTTCACGGGTATTTGGAGTGACACGGCTCACACTTTGATAGCCATATGGGCTAGCATGCAGGGCCCTTCACAGGAAGCCTCTTCTAGGAGGACTGTATTTCTTCGAGTTTGGAGGGGTTCTCCCTTTTTCTCAGAGGTTGCTACCGGATTGAGATGGCACTATCAGCCCCAATCCTTTCTTTTTGGCTCTTGAGCTTTTCATGCATTGAATGGTGTATCCCGTATTCCCGTATGGAGCTTGCTCTAACGGTTTTCTTTAATACTTAATAGAAGTCTCTTTTTTGGGGAAAAAAAAGAAACAAGGGTGTCCTTTGTCGCCTACCTTGTTTGGCCTCTACATTGACGAGCTTGAGACAGTGATGCAGACATAGGGGGTATAGGTTGCTCTCTTGCGGGCACGTTGATCCAGATATTGCTCTACGCAGATGTCTTGGCTCTCTTGTCTTCCTCAGCAAAGGGGCTCCAGAGACACCTAGACGCACTACAGTCCTTTTGTGAGTCTCATGATTTGAAGGTCAACCTAGGTAAAACCAAGGTCATGATCTTCAATACATCTCGAGCCATCATGCGTCAGGAGCAGTTCACATTTGAGGGGTGACCTGTTGAGATAGTTTCATCATACACTTATCTTGGGGTTATCTTCTCCAGACCCAGCTTCACTATGAGACCCGTGATGCAGGCACGCTTAAGCAGAGGGTATGCTTCACTGGCCAAACTATAGAGGCAGTGCTTCCGCTCGTGCTTTTAGGATCCATGCACCAAGGGGTTGCTTTTTGACTCCTTGGTTCGCCCAGCGGGGATATACGGCAGCCCTTGTTGGGGGTCAGACTTGTCAGATACAGAGTGGGCCCGTGTGGAGTGGCTACAAGTTCTCATGTTATCATGGATGATTCGTGGTAAGCCATCCATTCCTCACCAGATCATTCAGGCTGAGTTTGGGTCACCCCCTTTACAGCTAGATGTTGCATTTCAGGTTGTCACGTATCTGTACCGAGTTAGGGAATATGGGGATTACACCTCGGGGCGTAGCAGGCTACCATGGATAGCTCTATCCTCTTCTATGGCACTTGCAGCAATAGGAGACCAGAGGTGCTGGTATGCACGTACAAAGAGAGGGTTTGAGTGACTGGGGCTCCACATGGATAGATTACCTCCCTTTCAGTAGAGCATGGATGCTCCGTTTTCTCCCCTTCTATCACACGAGGTCAATCAGGTTATCCATGAGGATCTAGTACAGCTACACACATGTCGGACCTGGTTGGGACCGAGTGAACTCCCAGTGAAGTTTAGCTTGTACAGAGATTACTTCTTACATATCACAGCGGAGGGTTTCATTGACCCACCAGGATCCATGCAGATTTACCTACCCCACTCATTGAGGATCTCTATTGGGCAGTTCATGATCTCTTCACACAGATTTCGCATCAAGAGCAGCAGAGTAGAGCGACTACCCAGGGAGAGGTGCATATGCACACTGTGTGACATGTAGGAGGTTGAGACAAAGGAGCATTTCATCTCCAGGTGTCCTGTGTACTATGAGATCCGAGGGTGTTTCCACTGCCTCTTCAGCGATAGTTATGGGATTTTGACCCGTTTCCTCTCCTACCCAGACTAGCGGTGTTTGGCAGGTTTCATTCATGAGGCACTTAGACACCACGAGAGGATACTCCGAGCATGGAAACAGGAGCATACTTCTTCCTTGGTCGATCCCTCTCAAAGCTCTATCACGGAGTTCTTTCAGCTAGATCACATGGACCCCCACGAGACGAGGCCTCGACATGACCGTGACCCGACGCCTATGACCCGACAACTCAGACAAAGGATCGACACACAGATCACACTTGGAGACATCCCCTCCTTGTTTAGAGTCGGAGCCCGACGGACGGGGGTCATAGTAGCCCTGGTCAGATGCAGAGCTATGACCAGGAGACATGCCAGGACCGCACCTCTACATGGCCGACAACACTCTATTGCCGACTTCATGCCTCCATTGCCTCATCCATCCTGATATCTTGCTGCTGCCGATGATGATGATGCTGAGATTGATATATAGTAGACCATCGACATGACTATGTTGTACTTAGGACTTAGTACTGCCATTCTGCATTTTTGCATTTTGCATTGGTATTGGATGCTCGTTTAGTAGCTCCACTACCATAGCTTGTTGTATCAGGATTTTCACAGTCTCATAGACCCATCGGTCTTCCGAAGATTTTAATAAATTTTCTTTCTTTCTTTCTACTGAAATATCAATGCTTGCGTGGTAGCCTAGATACCTTGTTGTTTCCCTCTCAGAATCCATGAGAACCCAGATGCCACCCCCCACTCATGGATCTCTTGGACCAAGTCAGTCATCATGAGGAAAACAACTGACTTGGACGAGTTTATTTTGGCCCTTAAGGGCATGCAGTAAGTCTCTAAGCCCCCCAGGGCCCCCTCCATGCTCTCTATAGTGCCCTTTAGAGAGTGCCATATCGTTGGCAAACTCTGAGTGTAATAGCTCCTCCTAGCGAATTGGGAGCCACAGCCCTGAGAGACCTGCTACCTAGGAACAGAGAAAATAGCTAGAGCTCTGCTACAAAGGGGAAAAGAAAAGGAGCAAGTGGGCAGCCCTTCCGAACCGAGCGAGAAAGGAAAAGACATCCCCCATGTACCCGTCGATGAGTATCTGGTTGGCACTTCCTGCATACATAGCCGAAATGTTATGCTCTAGCCGGGATAGCATGACCTCGGATAGATCGGTGGGCATTTTCTCTTAGATGACCGACTTTTGTAATAGTTAATGTGCGTAATTGAAATGGTCAAGAGAAGTAACTACCAAGGTCCTAGGTGAGGGCGGAATGGCATTGACTAGATAGTTCTGAGTGCTAAGGCCTGGGTGCACCTAAATGTGCAATAATGCCAAGGGGCAAGTGGTTTTAAGGTGCCCCAAGAGAGGGGTAAAAAGGTGCACCAAGTGGAGAGGCTAAATTGATGACATTTGGCAAGGAGAACTATCTAGGGAATTGAGGGTCTCTTGGATAGGTATGAAATAACGTACGTAATCAAAAGATTATCTATCCTTAGAGAAATGGCTGGGTGGAATAACAGAAAAGCCATCGCCCGTGATTATTTTAACGACGAGCAAAGATTTAGGCTGAGAGAAAAGACGAGAATAGACGAAGTCTTTTACATTTTGGTATCAGAGCAAGGCTAGAGGATGGAAGGGGGATTCGTGAAGAGATGAAGTGATGGAGCGCAAGGTTCCCGGAAGGTGACGGGAGGCTACGAGGAGATCGACGGAAAGTTGACGTTCTGAATGAGAGAATGGCCACCGTGGCCTACGAAGGCTGTTAGCGTGAGAAGAAAACCAGTCGCAGGTGACGGGTAAACGAAGCTGTCGAATTCGAGCGGTCGTCGATACCTTTTGGAAGAGGATTGTTGACGTGGATATTCGTCGGTGAAGGCGTAGGTGCATAATTTGACGTTTGCTTGGAAATCGACGTAAGGCAGCGCAGAGATTTAGGAGGTGGACGAGACTAGCGCAAAGTAGCCGTTGACGAAACTAGGCTATGCAGCTGGAAAAAAAAAAAAAAAAACAAGAAAACGGAACAGAAGTGAAGGGTGTATATATTGGTTATTTGGGTTATTTATTTAAATAAATAAATTAAAAAAAAAAAAAACCCCATCTTCCACTGTGAACCTATGAAAGCAGAAGGGCAGAATTCAAGAGTGAATCCTAGTGAGTCTAGAATACAGTCTACACAACAGATGTCACATCAGGCAGCACCTACTTTGATTGGTAGGATTTCGATATTAGAGGATGCTTTACAGCAGATTATGAACCAGCAGCTTCAAGTGAATGCTGGTCAAAATGAGATCAGGGAGATGATGCAAGCCTTGTCGGCTAGGCCGTCTAGAATTGATAAGGGCAAAGCTCCAGCAGAGCCAGAGCCCAGTGTACATTCCCTAGAGCGCGCAAGGGTCGAAGTGCCTAATATCGCTAATTATAGACCAGAGAAGTACGCTGGTCGGATGACCGAGCGCAGCTCTGATGTGATCGAGGTTTGGTTACACAAGTGGGAAGAAGCCTTCGCCATTTGTGAGATTAGATCCGATCTAAAGAAAATCCGCGAGGCCACACACCTGTTTATTGAGGCAGCTGACAGATGGTGGATAAAGCAACAGAAGGATCAAGTTGCTCCAACCACCTGGAAAGGGTTTAAAGCTGAATTCAAGAAACACTTTCTTCCACCTGATGAAGAATCCCGAGCTTGGGATGCTTTTAGAAATCTTCATCAGAGGAGTCTGCTAGTGGCAGAGTACACTGACAAATTCAGGGAATGTGTCATGAAAATAACAGACCCTCTCCCTATGTCGGTTCAGTTAAAGGACTATATCTATGGACTGAACGACAAGATCAAAATGGAAGTTCGGGCTAAATATGTGACTACACTAGATGAATCTATAGCATTAGCCCTGAACTATGAGGATGCCAAAGGCAGATCTGGTGGATTTGTGCAAGCAGGGACTCAGTATGAGTACCCGAAAAAAGGGGGATTTCCGAGGAAATGGGTTTCAAAGACAAATGTCTCGCAGCCAAGTGGCCAAACCAAGTAGGTGAAGCCGGTTGAGGGACCAGTAAAAACAAGTACCACCGTTGGGGTGAAAAAGAAAATAACTCCAATGGCAGCTCGGGCTTGGTCAAAGTCCTCGTTGACCCCGGAACAAAAAGAGAAAGCTAGAAAAGAAGGATTGTGCTTCAGCTGCCTTCAGCGACATCAGTGGAAGGATTGTCCATTGAATAAAGACCGTCGCACGGCTAATATGATAATATCTGAATGCGATGTGGAAATGCAGGAGAGTCCCAATGCGGAACATATGCAGATGCAACTGGCGGGACCTTCTCAGAGGTTAGTACCTTGTTTGTTATGTGTGTCTGTTGCTAAGTTAGTGACGAGTGCACCTGATAACATCCTATCTAAGCCCGCAGCAACGGGGTATACGGCCTTTAATGATACGGAGTTAATTAAAATGAAAGGGCAAGTGGCCAGTCATGATGTCATTGTGTTGTTTGACTCGGCATCAACTCACAATGTGATTAACTCCAAGCTCGTGAAGAGGCTGAAATTAAAGACAAGTCCATCTGACTATGCGTATACAGTCAGGATGGTAGATGAAAGTTCAACTGAAGTATGGGACCAAAGGGTTACCCAGTTGGAGCTTCGGATTCAGGACTATGCTGAGAAGCTTGATTTTGAAATGACCAAGCTTGCTCATGCAGATATAGCCCTAGGAATGGCATGGCATTCTAGGAAGAATCCAGCCATTGATTGGAAAAAGCACGTATATCAATTCCAGATGAATGATGTGCTTTATGTCTTGCGAGGTAAAAAAGATATACCTCAGGGACCGTTGGTTTCCGTGATGGAAATCAGAAAGGCTCAAGTAGAGTTTTTATTCCTTTGCACAGCATCGGTAGAGCCGGTGGATGATTCTTCGGCTAGCACTGATGTTACGCAAAGTGGTGAGATGGCCAAGCTGGCTAATCTTATAACAGAGGAATTCTCTGAATGTTTTAGGGATGAACTACCTTATGGGTTACCTCCAGAGCGGAAAGTTCAACATAAGATTGAACTGATCCCGGGGGCAGAACCTGTAAATAGACCTCCCTATAGAATGAGTTTTGCTGAAGAGGCGGAGGTGCGTAGACAACTGGAAGAATACCTCAAGTTGGGGCAGATTCAACCAAGTTTCTCACCTTTTGCTTCGCCAGTGATATTAAAGAGGAAAAAGGATGATACGTTTCGCCTCTGTATAGATTACAGAGCATTGAATAATATCACTGCTAAGCACAGGTATCCGATGGCTCGGATTGATGATTTGCTAGATGCATTACATGGAGCCGTGATTTTCAGTAAGATAGATCTTAAGTGCGGCTACCATCAAATCCGAATTAGAGCCGAGGATGTGCATAAAACCGCTTTTAGAAGCAAGTTTGGTCATTATGAGTTTTTGGTAATGCCCTTCGGACTTACCAATGCTCCAGCGACCTTCGTCATGCTTATGAACGATTTACTACGTCCGTATATCGGAAAGTTCGTAGTACATTTCATAGACGATATCCTAATATTCAGTAAAAGTGTTACTGAGCATCGTGAACACTTAAGGATAGTGTTCAGTACTTTGAGGAAAGCCAGTCTTTATGTGAATAAAAAGAAAACTATATTGTGTATGGTTAGGCTTGAATACTTAGGGTTCATAATTACTCCACAGGGGGTAGAAATGGATCCGAAGAAAGTGGCTGCGATACTAACTTGGCCAATCCCTCAGAGTCTGACCGCGTTGCGATCATTCTTGGGATTTGTCCAGTTTTATAGAAGGCATATCAAAGGATATTCCGGAATAGTATCGCCATTGACTGATCTGACCTCAGATAAAGTACCTTTTATTTGGGGACAGAATCAACAAGAAAGTTTTAACACCATAAAACAAGCTGTGGTCTCAGGACCGGTGTTAAAAATAGTTGATCCCCAGAAACCGTTGTTCCTAGAAACCGATGCAAGTGGCATTGCGGTAGGAGCAGTCCTCCTTCAAGAGGGAAGGCCAGTAGCCTTTGAAAGCAAGAAGCTTTCTCCCTCTCAAAGGAATTGGCCAACTCATGAATTGGAGTTGTATGCTGTTATCCATGCTTTGAAAACATGGAGGCATTATCTGTATGGTTCAGAGTTTTATGTGGATGTAGATCATGATAATCTGAAACATTTTTGTAAACAGCCTGACTTGAGGGGCCGCCAAGCTAGGTGGGCAGAGCTCATGCAGGAGTTTAATCTAACGATTCGGTACCAAAGAGGAAAAGACAATAAGGTGGCTGATGCGTTGTCTCGCATTATGCACAACCTGAGTTTCACGGTATTAGAGAGTGCTCTAATGACCGAAATTAGAGAAACTCAAAAAGTGGACGAGTTTGTCCAGAGCTTATGGCCTAAAGCTCATGTGTTAAAACCCGGGGAAAGTGAAAAGGATGACCTGGCATCGAGAAAAGGCCAAACTTATGCAAGATATACCATAAGGGATGGTATGCTAGTTAGAAATGGCAAGGTTGTAGTACCTGGTCAGAATGATCTCAGGCAGAGAGTCATTCGACAGTGCCATGATAGCCCGTGTGCGGGACATCCAGGTGTCGAGAAGACATATGATCTCGTGAAGCGAGATTTCTTTTGGCCAAGGATGAAAAAGCATATTCATGAATATGTGACACGGTGTTTCTCGTGTCAGGTAAGTAAGGCCGAGCGGGTGAAGCCACCCGGACTTTTACAGCCCTTGGAAGTACCACTAAGTAAGTGGGAGAGCATTTCCATGGACTTTATTGTAGGGCTACCTGCAACACAAGGAGGGTATAATTCTATCCTTGTGGTGGTTGATCGTCTAACCAAGATGGCTCACTTCATTCCGACTAGAGAGTCTGTTAGTGCCCCGCAAGTGGCGGATTTGTTCATTAGACATATATTTCGTCTGCATGGATTGCCTAGATCCATAGTGTCAGACAAAGATGTTAGATTTACCGGTCATTTTTGGACAGCGGTATTTGAGACACTAAGGACTGAGTTGGGAATGAGTAGTGGGGATCATCCTGAGACGGATGGTCAGACGGAGAGAGTCAACCAGACTTTAGAGGATATGCTGAGGGCATATGTGTCATTGAGGCAACATACATGGGACAAGTGGTTGCCATTGTTGGAGTTTGCCTACAATGATAGGAAACATTCATCTACCGGGTTCAGTCCGTTTGAGCTGAACTATGGTTATAGACCAGCCAATCCAACTATAGTTGGAGTACCTCAGAAAGTGCCTAGTGCCGCGAACTTTGTAGTTCAGATGCGGGAGATGCTAGCACTTGCGAGAGCTAATATTCGCCAGGCTATGGATAGAGCCAAGGTGTATGCGGATGAAAATTGGTCTGTAAGAGTATTTGAAGAAGGAGAGAAAGTTTTTCTCAGAGTTCCTTCGCACTCGAAGTCGTTGACTTCAGGAGAGTGTGTTAAGTTATCACCTCGATACTGTGGGCCGTGGTTAATTCTAAAGAGAATAGGCAGTGTAGCCTATAAATTAGAATTGCCACAGGGGTGTAAGGTGCACCCGGTTTTTCATGTTTCGCGCTTAAAGAAATTTTTGCATACAGGTGACTCACTAATCGAGGGTGTGGTTTTGTTTCAGGAGATAGAGGATATTGCAAGGCGCCAACCAATAAGAATCCTGGACCGAGGAACAATGCAGATACGAAATCGGAAGATACCCACGGTGTTGGTTGCATGGCATGGTCAGCCTCTATCGGAAGCTACCTGGGAATCCGTATACCAGTTACGGAGAGCTTTCCCAGATTTCATCATCGAGGACGCTGATGCTTGAAGAGGGAAGGAATGTTATGCTCTAGCCGGGATAGCATGACCTCGGATAGATCGGTGGGCATTTTCTCTTAGATGACCGACTTTTGTAATAGTTAATGTGCGTAATTGAAATGGTCAAGAGAAGTAACTGCCAAGGTCCTAGGTGAGGGCGGAATGGCATTGACTAGATAGTTCTGAGTCCTAAGGCCTGGGTGCACCTAAATGTGCAATAATGCCAAGGGGCAAGTGGTTTTAAGGTGCCCCAAGAGAGGGGTAAAAAGGTGCACCAAGTGGAGAGGCTAAATTGATGACATTTGGCAAGGAGAACTATCTAGGGAATTGAGGGTCTCTTGGATAGGTATGAAATAACGTACGTAATCAAAAGATTATCTATCCTTAGAGAAATGGCTGGGTGGAATAACAGAAAAGCCATCGCCTGTGATTATTTTAACGACGAGCAGAGAATTAGGCTGAGAGAAAAGACGAGAATAGACAAAGTCTTTTACACGAAACCCCTCGAATTCATCTATCAGAAAACCCCATCCTTTGCATAGTTCCCTCCAAGAGGACCACTCTACCTTATCATATGCCTTCTTGAAATCTAGAAGAAGGATTGTGATAGGTTGAGACTCGTCCCGGGCCCAATCAATTGCCTTCCAAAAGGTGAAGATGTTGTCCTGACATCCCATCACCTGCTCTACCACATCTCTCAAGCTCCTTGCCACCCTGGGTTCTCTACCACCCTCAAGCTCCTTGCCACCTTGGGTTCTCTTATTTCACCACCCCTCATGGGCCTCTTTTGTTCAATCGATCCCTCCCACTTTGCACCGTCCATTGTTCATAACTCTATCCCCATCCCCACTCCTCATCCACCAACCCTGCTGTTTCTGGCTCTCTCCCTTTACAGAGTACAACTATTTGTAGTTCTATACCTTCTACGTTCTCCGGACATGATCATCATCATTTCAACATTCCTGTCAAGTTCAAGGATCCTTGATAATTCTCCTTTGACCTTCTGATAGTCAACACCATCCAGGATCGTTTCCAAATATGAGTGAGAGGTAGTGAACCGTGGTTGAGACAGGGTGATGTCTAGAGGTCTGACTTTTAAGTTAGCTCATTTGTATGCAGTTAGTTCTTGAATGAGCAGCATTTTTTCTTCCCATCTGTTAGCATGATAATCTTATATCACTGTCTTTTTATTAGCTTCGTGCTTTATGAGACAAACTTCCTCTAAACACCCATATACTGCAAAAAATTGCAATCCTCATGCACGAGTCTTTAGTATGTGTGCACAAATGTTGCATTAATGTAGAAAAAGGACTACAACTATTAAAATCGTTCTTGGATTCTTCCAGAATCAGAGAGGATTTTTTGAGCACGACAGCCTGAAGAACCTCAGGCGACTCTTATGGAACCCAGATCTTATAATTTGCAGCACTAGATTCATCTTGAAAAGCGTAAAATGAGCCTAAGTATTTTTAATTCCTTTACATCTTTTTTGTAGAGTGCAAACTTCCATGGAGGGCATTAGCCTTAAGCTCAGTTTCAGTCATGCAGCAGGGTGCCTAGTTGCAGGCATTGATGCTGCACTGTGCAGAATTTAAGTTATTTTTTTCACCTTACAAATAGGAAGATTTGTGAGGGGTTTTATGCCTGTTCAACTTCTTTCAAAGCTGTTTTCCGGTGCTGTCAGTAGGCCAAAATTGTGTACTTTATCCATTAGTTTTGCCTCCTATCGATATTGGGCTGTGCAAATGAAATCTCATTTTTGTGATTGCTTTTATAATTGTACGGAAATGCTTATTATTGCTTTAAAATTGTACAAAATGGGTTATGCAGATTGCATTAGCTGCTTTTCATGCTGTTCCCTTCAGTTGTGCTGTTGATTGGTGAAATCAAGCCTATTATCCACTGTGTTTGCTTCTCTGAAAGTTTTTAAAAAGGGAGGTATACAGATACAGTTACCTAAAAATTATGCGAGTGTGCTCATATAATACGTGGCTCTTTTTCTAGTATTTGTGCTTATGTTTGCTAAAATTTTGTTCTTAATTCTTTTCATATTATTTTTATCAGTAATGTGATCCGAAAAGCAAGCCCTCCTATGCATCCTGGCCAGATTGGTCTTCCTGCAAATCAAGAATCATTAGCAGGTATGAAAGGCAGTTAGTTGTAGGCCATCACTGTACAGTTTTCAGCTTCCTGTCTTTGATTTCGTTCAACTCTATTTCTGGATGTTATGGCTGCTAGAGAAAAGGGGAGCATAGTACCAGCATCATCTATAACATCAGCAACTGAGGTGATGCCTTTAAACGAGACAAAGTAGAAACGTTGAGGTTCTTGTAAAGCGAAGGGAGGCTGAAAGACTTTCGACCAGTGAATGCTTTCAGCTCTCAAAGAATTCCCAAGCAAAGATTGCCGTCCATTCCATTCCAGATGAGAAAGAACATGCTTCCAGTCAAGAAGCAAGCGGGAGACAAAAGGGCATCCAGGCAAAGTACCATCAGTGCAGCCAAAAAAGAAATCCCAGTGATCGAGTTGCCAATGACCAAACGCAGAAATACTGATATGAGTGACCAGAGTCCTAATCATAAGAGCCCAAGGCTGATCACTTTGCAGAAATTGCAGCATTATTTTTCCCCTGTGGGCAAGAATATGCACATGAATATCCATGATGTTCGATCCACCATGCATCTTG
Source organism: Dipteris shenzhenensis (assembly GCF_047967505.1). NCBI lineage: Eukaryota > Viridiplantae > Streptophyta > Polypodiopsida > Gleicheniales > Dipteridaceae > Dipteris > Dipteris shenzhenensis. Next base: position 447,507 of record NW_028239847.1, on the reverse strand, counting down.
GAAGAACAAAAGTGATGCATCGAAAGCAGGCTGAGACTTTTTCTGCCATGTTTGGATCGCTAGAAGAGTTCCATAAAGACAGACATGAAAGATGTAAGATCTGCCTTAGTGAACATGATCAATGGCAAGTAAAATTGAATATATGTCACAAGGATGGATTGCACTATTTGAAGACGAACGTGCAAAGGCCAGGTTGCCAGTTTCCAATACTCAAGCTTTTTCCGAAGCTTAGCCAAAACCCAATCTGTTTGTTGTCAACAAGTGAGTTCCCACCCCAAAGGGTAACCAAGATGACGAACAAACTGAGTGGGTGGAATGATATCCCCGGGCCATAATAGACTATGCCAGTCCTTGGAATGCAAAGGGAGCAGCTTAGACTTCTGAAAATTAACATGAAGACCAGCTGCCAAACCATAAATAGAGAGGGCCTGCATCAAGGCAAAAAGATCATGGGGCGTATTCTTTGGGATAAAGAAAGAATCATCAGCATAAGCTTGAGCAACCATGCTGCGTTTAGCATCCAATTCCAAGCCATGAAGTGATCCTATAGCCACAAGATGATCAATATATTGCAGCATAGGATGAGTAGCAATGGCATACAGTAAAGCACTGAGAGGGCATCCCTGGTGGACCGAACAACGAAGAGTCCACTCATCAGAGATATGCCCAGAGATAATGCAAGCCGCATTGCTATCTCTGTAAAGCCAGTAAATAACCTGCTGCATTTTTTGTCCAAACCCCAAAGCTCGCATAGTTTGCGAGATGAAATCCCATTGAACTGTGTCAAAGGCTTTTGCAATATCTACCTGCAAGAGTAGAACATCCTGCTGCGTGTATTTGGCATATTCAATCCCAATATAAGCATTGGCGCCCCTTGGGTGCATTGACTCCCCATTGTGAGGACTTGCCACCTGCTCCTACGAGCTTCCCCTCCTCCCCCGCCGTACCTCTACCTCCCCCTAGCCCCTCCTTGCCTCGCCTCTCCCGCCCCTACCCCTCCGCCCTCACCTCCCCCCTCACCCCCACCTCGCTCCGTCCCCCCTTGCCACGCTCCACCCCCCCGCCCGCTACCCCCCCTCCGCTCACCCCCGCTCACCCCCTCCGCTCCACTCCCGCTCACCCCTCCGCTCACCCCCTCCGCTCCACTCCCGCTCACCCCCTCCCGCTCACCCCCTCCGCTCCACTCCCGCTCACCCCCCTCCGCTCACCCCCGCTCACCCCCTCCGCTCCATTCCGCTACCCCCTCGCTCCACACCCCCCGCCCCGCTACCCCCTCCGCTCACCCCCGCCCCGCTACCCCCCTCCGCCCCAGCCCGCTACCCCCTCGCTCCACTCCGCTCACCCCCGCCGCCAGTCCGCCCCCTCACCCCTCGCCTCCCACCCCGCCCTCTCCCACCTCTCCGCCCTCTCGTTCCACCTCCGCCCTCACCCCCGCCCCCCCCCCTCGTTCATTCGCCCCACCCCGCCCCCTCCGCCCCTCCATTCCCCCCCGCCCCCCGTCCGCCACCTCGTCCCCGCTCCGCCTCTCCCCCGCCCCCGCTTCCGCTCCCGCCGCCCCACCTCACCAATCTCCCGCCTCCACGCCTTCACCTCGCGCCACCTCCGTTCCCGCCACACCCAGGCTCCACCCTCCCGCTTCTACCTCCCCCCGTTTTTGGGTGACAGCCTCTTCCTCATCGGAAGCCTCGCAGTTTGTCTTGGCGGTATGGCGGCTCCCTGCCCGGAACCGGAGGCCCAGACGGTCCCTCCCTCTCCAGATGCCTACCGCGTCATCCTGACTGAGCAGCAATCATCTCGGGTTCAGGAGGTTGCCAATGACTTTGCTCTTACCTCTGTCTATGGCAGAGTCATTGGACATTCCCCCTCCAGATCAGCCATCAGGGACTGGCTCCAGTCCACTCTCATGCTAGAGCACGGCCATATTGAGGAGGTGGCCCTTATGGGAAGGGGCATCTTCTGGCTTAAACTCTCCAGTGCGAAAGCTGCGAGCAACCTGATTGCTGGCTCCCCCACGTCAGTGGACGGAAAGATTATCATGATAGTTCCGTGGTACCGTGGATTCAGCGCAGCAGATTTTGATGCCCGATTCCGTATACCTCGCCATCCAATGACGCTAGTTTTTCCTGGTCTTGCTGCTGAGCTGCGGCCGATTGTTAGGGACCTGGGTTCCCACTTCGGCTGGGTTATGCACGATACTTTCGCCGATGCGGTGACTTCGGCAGGAGCCCCCCGAGTCCGTGTGGCTGTGGCGGATCCTGCGACTCTCCCGGCTATGATCGAGATCGTGACAGGTGCCGGCAGCATCACCCAGAGCATGGTAGTCACCGGACAGCCAGGACAGTGTCTGAGGTGTCACGGCTTTGGCCACCTGGCGGCTGCCTGCCCATGTTTCGCCAGCTCTTCTCGGCCTCCCCCGCCTCCCCCCTCTCCGCCCCCGCCTCCCCCCTCCGGGCAGCCACGCCAGGAGGAGTAGAGGCAGCCGGAGCCCGGACCAGAGATTGCTGGCGGCTGGACTGAGGTTAGAAGGAAAAGAGGAAAGAACAAGAAGATTTCTGATAAAGGCAAGGAGGCAGAGGTTACCCCGCCTGTAGCTGCACCTCAGAGACCCGATAGGCAGCCGCCCCAAGGACATGGGAGAGCATCTTCCTCGACGGTAGCCCGCCCTCCACAGCCTCAGGTCCCCCTCTCTTCCTCTCCCCAGCCTCTCCCCATCCAGCCCCAGCCCATCCCCCAACTGCACCCCTTGTCTCCCGACCCGCAGCTTCAGCCCCCTCGTCCTCCTCAGTCTTCTCCCCCTCCTTCTCAGTCCCAGTTCCAGTTGCAGCCCCATCCCTCCCCCCCCCCCGCCTCTTTCAGTTCTCCCGCAGAGCTAGCTGCTCCGACGGTTCCTCAGCCGAGGGCAGTTCCCGCTCCCCTTCCTTCTTCTCCTCCGCCAACCGCCCCTGAGGAGTCTGAGCTGCCTATTCCCCAGCCTCCTCCCCCTCCCCCTCCCCCTCCGCTGGCAGGACACCCGGAGTCTACACCACCACCGGAGCAGGCTTCTCCGTCCGCTAGCCCCTCAGTGGCAGACTCTGATGGGCCTCAGCTTCAGGAGAGAGAGCTCCCCCGCGACTTTTACAGATCTGGCCCCTGGGACTACTTGGATGTGGCCGACCTCGGGACCTTCCCTGCTTGCCTCGACATCAGTATCTTCCTGCTCCGCAAAGGGGCGGATGGGAAGATAGCCGCCTTGGCCCCTAGGGATGGCCCTAGCTTTGCTTTCACGTTCCTCAGCGACGGCACCGAGACCTGGACAGACGACTCGGTCTGGGAGGCTCTTAGGGAGCATACGCATGCTCAGATTTGCTCCTGGATAGGCCCGTCCGGTGGGCAGCTTCTCGAGACTCAGTGGTCCGAGGGTGACGTGCGCCTGCGGTGAAGCTGCGCCGCCAAACGATTCAGACTGATTGTGATCCTCAGGCCCCCCCTGTCTTGGCCCCTCCCCCAAGATGTCAAAGCCTGGACGCCTCAGAAACTCCGTACCTTCTACAGGATGTCCACCTCAGAGATCTCGAGCTGGCTCGAGAAAGCCTTCGTTCATGGTACCAAAGGCCTCTCGCCTTTGCTGAAGGTGTTGAAGGACGGGCAGGACGACCCCGCCTCCCCCTCCAAACCTTCCCATAAGCGCCAACGCGTCTACTCCGAAATGTCAGCTTCTTCTTCGACCTCGACCACGAGCAGACAGTTGTTCGCTGCCTCCCAGTCCTCACCATGAGCCTACACCTCGTATCCTGGAATGTGAACGGGTTTCACTCTTCTGGCACACGTGGTCCCAGGAAGCTCATTTTGAGACAGGAACTTCAGCCAGCAGTGATAGGACGTTTGGATGTACTTCTGCTCCAGGAACACAAGCTTTCGGCGGCTCACTCCCGTAGATGCGGGAAGATCCTCCCTGGTCGCTCTCACACTTATTGGGAGCCCTCGATCGGCGCACTGGGGAGGAGTGGTGGTGTCTGTACTTCCGTGGGAGAGCAGCTAGCCCAGGGAGTTTTCGGTCATGGCACGTTGATTCCAGGTCGTGCCCTCTGGGTAGGTCTGGAATTGGAGGGCTCCAGAGTTGGAATTCTCAACATTTATGCTCCCACAGATCTCCGTTGTAGAGCCACCTTCTGGAGGACACTTACAGGGATTCTCCCAGACATGGATTCCTGGATTGTTGGAGGTGACTTCAACAATTTGGAGACCTTGGAGGACCAGCAGGGCAGAGGACCGGAGTTTACAGGTATGTCTCAGGCAGAGCAGTCCGCTTGGGACTCTTTTATCTTTGCGACAGGAGGAAGGGACTGTTGGCGAGACCCGTCCTTCCGGCGTTGGCACGGAAGCTTGGACTTCTCGTGGGGTTTCCGCAGGGAAGGAGGCAGACTCCTGGAGAGGCTGGATAGATTCTATGTTAGTGATTGGGCCATCAGCAGAGGCGGTCAGGCCGGTATAGTTCCAGGGACGACACTCTCCGACCATGCGCCGGTGCTCTTATCATTAGATTCGGCAGCTCAAGCCCTTCCCCCCCGCTCATGCCGGATTCCCGACTCCATTTTCTCGAGGGAGGACGTGCGCAGCAGTATTTGCGGTCTTTGGGATAGAGACTGGGGCGAGTGCGCGGATTTGGTTGATTCGGTGGCGCAGGCGTTGCAGGAGTCCAGCCAGATCTGCCAACTCGCAGCCCTACAGATCGACAAGAGTGGTGGGGCAGAGAGAGAGCCCTTCGGAGAGACCTCGCCTCCATTCAGTGGCTCCAGCAGGCATCCCCGGGCTCGGAGGAGCTTCGGACCCAGGCCCTTCGAGCCAGAGCCCTTCTTGAGGAGACACTCCAGCGTCGCTCATAGTTTTCCTATCATGCCTCTCTCTCCTTCTGGGCTCGGAAGGGTGACCGGATGTGCAGGGAGTTCTTCAAGACACATGGCCAGAGAGCTGCAGGTGATCAGCTTCGGAGTCTCAGGACAGCGGCGGGACACATCGTCACGGATCCGGGAGAGGTCTTGGGATTGGCCACCGACTTCTACAGGACCCTTTTCCAGCAGGAGCCGCTTGCTCCCTCGCACTCGTCGTGCCCGTGAGGAGGTGTGGAGACACACTCCTTCCTTGGTCCAGCCTAGCATGCAGGCGACGCTGTTGGCACCGTTTACCACGGATGAGATGCTGGAGGCCTTGATGGCCATCGATGGACAGAAGTGCCCAGGTGAGGATGGGCTATCCTGGGCATTCTTCACCTCCTTCTGGGACCAGATCCATCAGCCCCTCTTAGCAGCTCTTCAGAGGATTTTTAGCAGCGGTTATATGCCAGAGAGCCTCTCCTCGGGACTGATTTGCCTCATCCCGAAGGGAGGAGATAGACAGGAGATCCGTCAGTGGCGCCCGATCACTCTCCTTACCACTGCCTACAAAATCCTGGCCAAGATGATCAGCGCCAGAGTTCGGCCTCTACTTCCAGACCTCATTCACGACACTCAGACAGGCTTTGTCCAGGATCGCAGTATCCTGGATAATGTCTTCACCTTTTCAGAGGCGGCGGAGTGGGCTCAGCACAGCAGATCACACCTTGCCATCCTACTTCTCGACTTTGAGAAGGCCTACGATCGGGTGGACTGGTCCTTTCTGGAGGGGACTCTGGAGCGGCTAGGTTTCCCAGCAGGTTGGATTCAGGGTATTTCAGCTTTGTACAGGACAGTCTCTAGCAGATTCATCATTGGAGGTAGGATGGGTGAGCGTTTTAGCTTGGAGAGATCAGTGCGTCAGGGCTGCCCCCTTGCCCCTTACCTGTTTCTCTTCTTCGCCGAGGCTATGACTTATTACCTACGGGCGAGGTCTACAGGGATCAAGGGTGTTCGCCTTCCCTCCGGGAGGACACGGAGCTCTTGGACTCGGAGTACGCGGATGACACAGCCCTGTATGTCCAGGATGATGAGTTGATGTTGGAGAGGGTGAGGATGGCCCTGGAGGTCTTCTGTTCGGCTGCTGGTGCGAAAATCAACTGGAACAAATCAGTTGGTTTCCTCACAGACCCCGGGGCGCGTTCTCAGTGGGGGAGGTTTTTGGGTTTCAGGTGGATCCCGCGGGGACAGACAGCTAGATACCTGGGTTTTCATCACGCCAGCTCAGCAGTTTCTCCCGGTGCTAGATTCCATCCGACGGAAGCTGACTTTCTGGAGCACTGCTAAGCTTTCCCTTGCAGGTCGTGCCTTGGTAGTCAACCAAGTCCTCCTTGCCACGGCTTGGTATGTGGCTTCCTGTTGGTGTTTCTCGAGATCCAGTGTGGCACAGCTTAGGAGGCTGGTTCGGAACTTCCTTTGGTCCGGGGAGGATGGCCTCAGAGATACCAGAGCCAGGGTTGCTTGGCAGACAGTTATTCTTCCGCAGGCTGAGGGAGGCCTGGGAGTCATCGATCCAGAGCTGCAGAGTCAAGCCTTGTTAGGCAAGTTAGTCATCCGCGGTTTGACCCCGGGGGGGCAGACGTGGAAGATGTTACTTCAGCAGGGGGTCGGTTCTTGTGTCCCGCGACGAGGTGGAGAGTGGCTCCCGTCCCTCAGGTGGATCTTCACTTCCGCCCCACTTACTCAGCCCCGTTCCCCACTCGTTCGTAGCCTCCTCATGGTTTGGAGGTGGCTCCGCCTCAGTCTCATTCAGTCCCCTCCCCGCTGTCAGGAGGAGATTGATCGCCAGCCGCTTATCTGGAATGATCAGGTCAGAGATGCCGAGGGCCTTCAGTAGGGGGAGAGATCACATATCAGGTGGGATGGTTGGATGAGGGGGCCAGCCCGGTCCCTTCGAGTTTGGAGGGACACGTACAGATATTTGGAGACGGCTGATCTCGCAGACGCAGCTGGAGGTGCTCGTGGAGCTCAGGCGAGACGCACGGAGATCGACGGAGCGATCCCAGCTGATTGGTTGGTTCCACCTGAGCCTCAGATCCTCATGCCTGGTTACGACCGTTGGCTGGGAAAGTTCACCCCCCGTGGCATCCCACTGGTGGTCGCAGGACGTTTGGACGATTCCTCTATTTCTCTCTTCGCGGTTATGGGGGATGGACGACTCAGGAGAGAGGATGCACTCATCGACCCCCTACTCCCATGGCAGAGGGTTCGGATCGTAGGCCTTTTGGGGAAGGTCTGGCGTACCGATCCTAGCATTGAGCAGGATCAGCTGCAGCTTTGGCGACTCTGGCTCTGGGAGGGGCGGGCCTTGTCAGAGCTTGAGTGGGACCCAGGAGAGTGGAGCTGGCCAGAGGTTGTGACAGGACAGGGGCCGACCTCCTTCTTTGCCTACAGCACAACTTTGGGCAGGCGAGTTCTTGGGAGGATGCAGAGCCACCCCCCCACCCAGCGGCCCAGTTGGTATGCACAGGGTATTTCCAGGTTCTTTTTGCAGGCCTTCTGGAAGGCCTTGTGGGAGAGCTAGCGGCCGCGGAAGATCTCCTACTTCCTGTGGCTTCTCGCCCACAAAGGTCTTCCGGTGGGGAGCTGGTTGAGACAGATAGGCCAGGACGGACGTTGTCAGATCTGCCATGAGGTTGAGGAGTCACCAAAGCACTGCCTGTGCAGCTGCACTCGTGCCCAGAAAGTGTGGAGGTGGACTTTCGGGATTCTCACTCGCGCAGCACCAGAGCTAGGCTTGATCACGTGGGGCGCGTTCTGTTGGTGCAGCACCGCACCTGGTCTACATCACTTATTCGAGGCGTGCCAGCAGGACCCCACTTTCCTTATCACGCAGGGTACATGGGGGCTGCTTGAGGGTATCCCGCAGCACCTAGCAGAGGCGGATACAGGTGTTCAGGAGAGGCAGCCAGTCTGGGAGATTATTAGCAGCATAGCAGGGTGGCACATTTGGACCTCGCGTTGCGCGCAGATCCTCGGTGGCACCTCCTTATCGACTGCCCAGATCATGACTGATATTTGGTGCGAGATTATTCATACCCTCAGAGGCCAGTGGGACCAGATTCATCAGGGAGATTCCCGGTCCGGTCAAGAGAAGCGGAGACGCTTCCTTCGGACTTGGAACACTCAGGGCCTCTTCTTCGAGCAAACTTCGCAGGGCCTTCGGTGGCGCTACTCACCACCCCGATGGCTGTTCATTCACACTCGCCTTACCCCGACGTGAGAGAGTGATTTATTGTGTTACCTTTTAGGGCTGTGTCCGATTTGTGAACGCAGCCCGTCAGCTACAAGCTGACCTTTTGTATTTTGTTCTCGGAGTAATATAATTAGCACTGTTTTTTCGGCAAAAAAAAATATAAGCATTGGCAATGTTATCTGTGATATGGCGACGTGGAACAAAGCCATATTGGGAGGGATGCAACCCATCATGCAAATAACCTTTAATCCGATCAACCACCATTTTGGCAATGATCTTGTAAATGACTGGCATGAGTGTGATTGGCCTCCAATCACCCAGTGAATCACATAGCTGCTTTTCTTGAGAAGACCCTTTTTCCATGACAAAGGCATCTGCTGATTTTGCCATGCTGTATTTACCATTTGCAGCAAGGTGAATTTAAGAAGATCCTAGAATGCAAGAAAAAATTCAACAGTGAGACCATCCCATCCTGGGGATTTCCATCTGCCACAGGATCTCAGTGCATCAGACAATTCGCTTTTAGTGAAGGGATGTTCAAGTTCCAAAGCCTGAGCATCAGACAGAATTGGATGAACATGCTGCAAAAGAAGCTGCAGACACGACCCGAGGAGAAAGAGTATCCAGATGCCCAAAATGAGTGGAGAAGTGTTGCACACATAAATCAGCAAGCTCTGAACGAGATGTTGACCAAGAACCATCAGGCATCCGGATTCGACAGATATTGGCAGCCTGTCTTTTGTAGTGTATGCATATTAGCGGGGTTAGGGGGGAGAGGTTCTAGATCTCTAGATCAGCCCACTAGGGATGCTGTCTAGCTCCTTTTTTTTTTTTAATTTGTGGCTGAAGCGATGAGCATCTATATTAGATCTCAAGCTGATATCTTTGCGTTGAGACTTCTCCTCAGAAGGGATGAACTTCTGGACAGTGAGCTGGCAGATGATACCATTGTTTTTTTGGATGCCATGACACATACGCTTGCTTCCTTTAAAGATAGCCTTGGATTTATTTTGCATTGCTGCCGGGCAGACATCAATTGGTATAAATCCAATGGCTTTTGGATCAGTGACAAGGACACCCCTAATTGGGGGAATCACATTGATGTTCTTGTCAGGTATTTGGGGTGCCAGGTCGGCATGGGTATCTCTCCATCACAATAGTTTGCGCCGGTGTTGGACAGTATAAGGTTGGAGTTAAGCCAAGCCAAGATTGTGGTGGTCAATCGGCCACGGCTTGTTTTATTTGTTCTTGTTGGTATCGTTCTAGTGAGTGTATCACTCAGCTTAAGAGGCCTGTAAGGAATTCTCTATGAAGTGGACTTGATGGCACAATAGATGTCATAGCCAAGGTGGCTTGGGAGACATTGATCCTCCTCACACAGGAAGGGGTCTGAACATCATAGATCCGCGTTTAGAGTGCAAAGGCCTTGCTCTGCAAGATGGTGGTGAGGGGACTTTTTTTTTCAAAGAACGGTGGTGAGGGGACTTATGCCAGGACAAGAGCCGTGAAAGGATTTCTTTATGTGTAGCATACAGTCCTGTGTAGGCCTAGTCTTTGATGTTCTTGCGGATGACAGGCTGCCCAGACATCTTGTTACCTTGAGAGCATGGAGATTGTGGCTTAATGGAGTGTTCCCATAAAGTACTTAAAGACAGCAGGATCCCCGCGAATGGGAATGGATTGAGGAAGGGCATCGAGAGAAGAGCCTTTTCTTCTTTCGTTACACTGTTAGTAATGCCAAGAGATTCCTGTTGAGCTGTTGAGGTTGGAGGCCCTCCAGAGCACCCCATTGGGAGTGTTATTTCAGCTGACATAGAGAACTTCCGGAGGAGACTTTTGGAAATCCTGCAGGAATACAAAAATCACTCTATTATTCTGGCTGTCTATTCATGGTGTTTGCAGTGACCTTTGCAAATCTAGGTTTGGAGCTGATCATACTTGTCCTTGTTGCCTTTCTGCTATAGAATCAATTCAGCATTGCCTTTGGGATTGCAAATAGGCCAAGATTATTTGGAGGGGGATAGCCAGGATTTTTAGCACCTTTATTCGACGCCCTTCTTCATGAATTGGGGCTCAGTTTCTTGGCCCTCTCTCTCAGGGCTTTAGGTCTTCTATGAGAGACATGACTCATCTTGGGCTTTATTGGTTCGACGCCATCTAGTAGAGCCACGCTCTCGGAGTGACGTTCTTGCTTCACCTTTCAGAGTTGTGCATTCATCTGTGGACTCTTCTTTTGAGATACTGGGGATTATTGTAGCATGACATATTTGGAGAGGCATTGGATGGATCCTAGGTCCATCCTTCTTGTACCTTGGCCAGTATATGGAGAAATATTGTACATACTCTAATGGCCATCTAGGTGACCATGCAGGGGTCCTCACGTGCAGCCTCTGCTACGAGAGTTATAGTTTTTAGGGAACGAGGGAGCTCCCCTTTCTTCTCTGAGACTACTATAGGGTTGAGATGACATTTTCAGCCTCAACCTTGGTTGTTTTCTACCTCCTTTTGCGGAGTTCATATTTAATCGAAGTCTTTCTTGGTTAGTTTAATTACTGCCCTCTTGTTGGCCTTGAGGCCGGTTTTATGGTTCCATCGCCGCCGGGACATCACCATCTTTCTTAAGGAGGTGAGCCTGTGATTATCTTTGGTGAAGTATTGCCTATTGTAGTAGGATTAGAGCAAGGAAAATTGAGCAAATATGTCTCTTACTAATGATGATTGGGATATGGAGGGAGAGTCCTCCCAGGATGAGCAAGAAGAGCAATCTATGCATGAGGGAGCCTCTTAGAATGATCAGAACATAGCAAGCTGTAAATGCTTTTGGTGTGAGTGCCTCTTAGTCTAAAGGGTTGAAAGAGGCAAAGGATGCCGATGCTCTGTTTAAGGCACAGTTGATGAGTGCAGTGGGAACACTCACGCAGCTCATGCTGGACCCACGGTTTCTTGATTTTATGCATGCTCCTTTGAGGTCTAAGGAGAGAAAGAGGCATCCTCATGCAGGAGAGCCTAGTGGAGTCCAAAAACAGTCACTTGGTGTGATGCCGTTGAATGGACAGCCCTTAGTTATGCCAAATGCACAGGGTGCTCCATTGCAATAGTCATTTCATGGTCACGGTATGGATATGCGTGGCTAAGGGAATAAATTTCAGAATATAAATCAGGGGCAGCAAGATTTTCCCCGACCCTCTTTGCATTTAGGGTATTCTGGTGGTGGTTCGGTGTTCCAGGCTATGGCTGGTAAGCTGTAGATATTTCTGGAATGCTTGGAAATTACCCGATGAGTTCTCAACCTGGTATGCAAGGAATTCAAGGGAATGCAGCTACTGGGCTGAAAATATGTATTATGACAGCTTGGCACAAGCTGCATGCAGCCAACTACCAAGTACAATACAAAGTTTTGGGAAGCCCTATTGCTGGTTAGCTTTTATTGATATATGCCTTTGTCAGAGCAAATTGAAAAATATTGCTGTGGGCCACCCAAGGAAATCAGAGACTACTGCACAAAGACAAGGGTAACCAACATGTTGTAGCTAATTGAAAATGCTACCATAGCTGATGCATTGTTGCTTGGAAAGACCACCGGGTATAAGAGCAGTAAGTCTGATAGCTTTAAGAAAGCAAGGAAGCTAGGGCATGCTTCCAAGGATCCATTCAATAAAGGGAAGAAGCGTGATAGGCCAGGCTCTAATTGGTTGTCACGTGAGGAAAGGAGGAGGTCAATAAATGCTTTCACTGCAAGGAAGAGGGGCACGTGGCACGAGATTGCCCAAAATGCAAGCTTAAAGGGAAAATGGATGATAGGGATGAGAAGAAGGCAACAGGCCTACGCCTTCTACAGGATGAATGACTGATGTTATCAATGAGCAGCCCAATGGGGATGCTATGGAGCTTTGCAGGGTATGGGGCAAAGTGAGAGATCAAATGCCATTGATCTTCTTTGACCCAGGGGCTCGTGCAAGCTTGGAGTTGGCAGAAAAACTTGGAATCCTGCAGAAAAGATGGGGCCTATGAGCGAGCCAGGCTTGGATTGTCCTGGATTTAGCACGTTGGTCACCCCTATCATTGGAAAGCTCTACTTGCACATTCAGAGCTTTGTGGGCAGCGATGAATTTTGTATTATGCCTCTTGAGGGTTGTGATGTTTTGTTACGTATGCCTTGGTGTATACATATAATTGGAAAATTACTCTGGAGCATAGAGGGATGACACATGTACTTGATGTCAAATTTAAGGGAGAATCAGTCCATGTTGTATCTGCTTCAGCTATAAGCTTAGTAATGAAAAACATCATATTTCTGCATATTTAGTTTTTGCAAAGGATACTAAGTTTGATGATCCACAATTTGTAATCTCTAAGCTGGATAACGATTGGATACATTTTCTTAATCAGTTTGGAGAGTGTTTTTTTGACTCATTGCCAAGGGAACTTCCACTTGAGAGACCTGAAGATCATGGGATTGATATAGTGCCAGGCAGTACTCCATCAAATAGGCCGCCTTATAAGGTGAGTGCAGCTCAGCAGGAAGAGATCATGAGCCAAGTGAAGGATCTTTTAGAGAAGGGGCTGAATCTGAAGGATCTTTTAGAGAAGGGGCTGATTCAGCCCCTTACTGTTCACCAGTGCTGTTAGTGCATAAAGGTGATGCTTCATGGAGAATGTGCATCGACTATCATGCACTGAATAAGATAACCATACAAAAAAAATTCCCCATTTCAAGAATAGATGATATCTTGGATAGATTACAGGGATCAGCTATCTTCAGTCGCCTAGATCTTAAGAGTGGGTATCATCAGATATGGATTTGTCTTGAGGATGTGTCCAAGACAGCTTTCAGGATCAGCTTTGGGTTGTATGAGTTCTTGGCTATGCTATTTAGGCTTACGAATACTCCTGCCACGTTTACGAGATGATGGACAGAATCTTCCGGCAGCATAGATCTTTTATGGGCACTTTCTTTGATGGCATGATAGTGTACTCAAAAGATGAGGTGAAGCATAAGAAGCATCTGGCAATAGTATTTGCAGAACTTAGCAAACATAGGCTGATTATAAATGCAAAAGAAAGTGGATTATTTATGCTTGAGATTCACTTTCTGGGACACATTGTCTCTAAGGATGGACCCTGCTAAGATTGAAGCAATTCGCAAATGAAATTTGCATGAAGTACTACAGGCGGTTCATAAGCCACTTTGTTGAAAATGCTTCACCCCTCTATGCAATGCAAAAGAAGGGCGCATCTTTCATATGGGCTGAAAATCATTCAATTTCAGATAGTGCATGTGGAGGGTAAAAAGAATGTAGTGGCCAATGTATTGTGTCAAGGAAACCTCAGGTTTCCACAATAACCGTTGCCTACCACACTGAGTGAACGATTAGTATGCTCAGGATGAGGATTTCTCAAACATTTATGACCAGTTATTTAAGAATCACCATGGATTCGTCAATTTTACGAGTAAAAACCTATGAGCAAGTTTATCCTAGTGTGTTTTTCAAGAGATTTAAAAAATTGTATTTTTTAAGGAAACATGGTTTTTACACTTTAAGTTTCACTAGAACTAGATCCTTTTATCATAAAAATATATAAACTAGTACAATTTTTACATAACATAAATTTTATTATTCATAGACATCCCTTTGTACCTCTATTATTACCTTTAAAAAGTGTTGATTCCTTTAAGAAACATCCCTCCTAATCACTCTCATTGTAATAATATTATACATATATGATTACTTATTAAACACATTTATATCATATGACAAGATCTTTCTAGTGTTTTTATAGCATAAATAATAAGATATTTATGGATATGTTTCTAAAGAAGTTTAAATTACTATAAATAAGTATTAACTTGGGCTTATATATTACTCTCATAAAATACATGTAATATTTAATACTATATATGCAATGAACCACATAGATGTACTCAAATGGGATTTTCTGATCAATTTGAGTGATTGAATGACTATATTTGGACATTGGATGTGAAAGTTATGTCACTTTTAAAAGTGTTGTCCAAGGTAGTTTTGCCAGCAAAACTATCTTGGAAGACCTGCTTCAAAGGGGTTTCGTTAGCCTAACTACCTTGATGGCTTACTTCAATGAGGTTTCTTTGGAGAAACCCTTTCATGAAGATAGGTTGAGAGAGAATTTTCAATGTCGCCCCGTATTAAGTAAAAGTTGTAAGAAGGATCATAAGGGAATTTTCATAGAGAAGTCTATTCTACATGTGGGTTTCTTCAAAAGCCATCCCAAATTGTTTCTCACCATTCCCAAATATTCATGTAAAGATTTGTGTATAAAGTAGACATTGCCACAATACTTTGCATATTTCTAAGTGAAATTATGAATCCATTTTTGCCATATTTTTACATAGTTGGAAGCTTTTTTTTCCCCTTCACTTGGACGCTCGGAAAATGGTCGTCCCCACCATTGTACTCTCAAAGATGGCTTTCTTATGATGTATGGTCACCTTTGTGTCACAAAGCACTTGAGGTCAAAGGTTATGATAGAAAGTCATGCTCCATTGTATGCAAGGCATAGAGGCATTGATGCCACGGTGAAGGCAGTGAAGCACCTTTTCTGTTGGCCTTCTTTGAGACGGGATGTGGATGCCTTTGTTAGGACATGCATCATCTTCTAGAAGGTCAAGTTTGATCAGCAAAAGACACCTAGATTGTTGCAGCCATTGCCAATCCTAGATAAACCGTGGGAGAGCATTGCCATGGATTTTATATTTGATCTTCCTAAGTCACCTACGGACTATTATATGCCGGTTCAGCAAGCAGGCACATTTCATTCCGGAAGGAAGAAAATTACAGTGGTTCACATGGCAAGATTGTTTATGCAGAACATCTTTAAATACCATGGTATGCCTCAGTCTATTGTAAGTGACGGAGATCTGCACATGACGAGTCTTTTTTGAAGAGAGTTCTTTGAGAATATGGGCACTACATTGAAGTTTTCATCTTCCTTTCATCATTAGATAGATGGACAGTCCGAAGATACTAATTCCACTATACTTGACTTGGTGAAGTACCAAACCTAAAGTTGAAATTCTCAACTAGACCTGAAACATTTCTCATGAAACTGATCTCCCATCCAACTACCACCTCTCCTCTATCCTCCACGTTTTCCCTTTTCACGTCCCTCTTTTCAGGATCTCTTTGTCTTCCTCCTATCTTGAATCCCAATCTCAAACCTTTTCAGCTTGTTTGGAGCAAAATTCTCTCTCCTTTTTTGCTCTTGAGCTTTGGATGGTCTTACAACTCATGATCTCCATTTTCCATAACATGCGTTCTATCCCTTATGACATCCTTTCTTTCGGACATTCCCATTGAGGGGTTTGTTTCCGTCACTAGGTCGAGTAAGGTGTGCCATGCTACTTTCTCCCGCAATGAGGATTGTTGGTTGGAAAATATCGGTATACCATATCGTTGCCGTAGGCAGCTTATTCATATTCAGCTCCATCCAAGTGTTACAGGGGGCTCCATTGACATTCTTTTTATTCATGAACACAAGCTGGATGCCAGAGATTGTGCGAAGTCAGGTAAATTGCAGGTCACATGTTTTGGTCACCTGCCTTGGGCACTAGGGGTGGTGGATATGCATTTCCGTTTTAGACTCTATTCTCCCCCTAGTGGTTGGACATGGTATCATCATTCCCTCCAGAGGTCAGTTGGTCATTCTTTTGATTGGGGGACGAAAGGTTGCTTTTCTCAACCTTTATGCCTCTAATAATCGAGGGGACCGTGTCCTTCTATGGAAGGAACTTCTCTCTTGGGCCCCCATTGCAGAATCATGGATCATAGGAGGTGACTTCAACATGGCGGAGTTTCCTTCTGATAAGAAGGGGGGTAGATAAGGAGGTATTCACTCTTTGGAGAGAGCAGCATCTGGAATGCCCTTTTGTTTCAATTCAGTGGTAGAGATGTTTGGTTGGATGATTCCTTTCACACTCCATCATAGTCTCTCGAGTTTTCCTGGTTGAAGAGGAGACCTCAAATACCAATTCATGCATGCATGGACATATTCTATGTTGACGATTGGGCTTTGGATAGAGGTGGTTCGATATGCATTTCTCTTGGGGTCTATACTTCAGACCACTTTCTAGTGGTCTTGATGGTTTCTAAGCCTCATAGGAGAGGTCGCTCCAGTCTCAGGATTGTAGATGCCTTATATGCAGAAGAGGATCTCACTGAGGCAGTTTTACAAACTTGGGTTTCTTCTATGCAGGGCAGGGTGTTGTCCTCTTCACCTGTGGCAGCAGCCCTCTCTGATATTAGTGACTTCTATCATTGATCGCTAGTATTTGAAGGCAAAAGATTCTCTGACAAGAGCTTGGTCTTCGCCAGTAGCAGTTGGCAGCCCTTTAGACGGAAGAGCAGAAAGGGCATAAAGATGCTTGGATTCAGGAGCGCCTTGTTGCAGCAAGGGGTCTTCCACAGACATTGCTAGATTAGAGAGCAGAGTATGCATGTCATGCGCAAGAGTCCTTTTGGACTTAGATTGGTGGTAGAGTCAATAAGCATTTCTTCTCTGCTCATGGCCCGAGATATAGTAGAGAGAGTGTCAGTCAGCTCATTGACTTAGCTAGGGTTTTGCTGATGGGTCCAAATGCAGATGGCTATTGATTTTTATGTCTCCCTTCTTGCAGTAGATCCTGACACGCCAGTCAAAGTTGATGCCAGGGTTCAAATTGGACAACATTTTCCATTATTGGTGAAACAGGATATCAGGATCTCGTTAGATGTGCATTTCACCAATATGGAATTCAGGACTACTCTTCTTGCTTTTCGTGAGGGCAAGTGCCTTGGTTCAGATTGCCTTTCCCTAGCATTCTTTATCACCCGTTGGGAGCAGATTGGGGATCACATCACCTGATCCCTGCAGGGTGTTTGGGATTGTGGTACTCTTCCTGGATCACTTACAGAGGGTCTCATCCATCTCATTCCAAAGTGGGGTTGCAGAAATTTGGTGTCACAATGGAAACCTATCACTGTCTTAGGCACCTTATATGAAATTCTAGCGAAAGCAATTAGCTTACGTTTGCAGCCCTTTCTTTTGGACCTCATCCATGACATGCAGATGGCTTTGTGCATGGAAGAAGCATTTTTTATAATATCTTCTCTTTTTGCGAGGCTTCAAATTAGGCTATGCAAAGTGGCCAGAAATTAGTCATTTTTCTCTTGGATTTTGAAAAAGCTTATGATAGGGTGGATTGTGATTTCCTAGAGGGCGCCCTTCATTGTTTTGGATTCTCAGATTCATGGATTAGAGGGGTCTTCTTTTTGTACAGATCAACCCACAGCCAGGTATTTATTAGAGAAATCAGGGGAGGGAGATTTTAGATTTCTAGATGAGTCTGTCAAGCATGCCCCGTCGCCCCTTTTCTTTTTCTCTTTGTGGCTGAAGCTATAAGCATTTTTCTCAGATCACAAGCTGATAGTTTTGGGCTGAAGCTTCCCCTAAGACATAATGATGAACTTTTAGACTATGAGTTGGCGGATGACGCTGCTGTTTTTATGGATGCCACTCCGTAGACACTCATTTTTTTCATAGCAGCATTGGATTTGTTTTGTACTGCAGCTGGTGCACACATTAATTGGAACAAATCCAATGACTTTTGGATCAGTGATTTGGACACTCTAGATTGGGGGGGGGGGGGGTCATTTTGGATTTACATGGATTCAGAGGGTGTTCCCATAAGATATCTAGGATGCCAGGTGGGTATGGGTATCTCTTCTTCACAGCAATTTGCTCCAGTGTTGGAGAGCATCAAGAGGAAACTCCTTTTTTGCAGTTCAACTAAATTGGACTTGACTTCCAGAGTGATGGTTGTTAACTAGGTTTTGCTGGCCACGGCTTAGTGTGTTTGCTATTGTTGGTGCAGCTCCAAGGATTGCATTACTCAGCTCAAGAGACTTCTAAGGAGATTTTTGTGGAATGGGCTAGATGGCACTGTAGATATTGTGGCCAAGGTGGTTGATCCTTCTCACAAAAGATGGGGGTCTCAATATCATAGGTGTTGACTTGCAGTGCAAGGCATTGCTTTGCGAGTTTGTGGTAAGGGGACTTTTGTCTAGGCAAGGGCCTTGGAAGGATTTCTTTATTTGATGCATACAGGTATGTGCTCCTTCTTCAGGCAAAGACTGGGTGGGCAGCACCAAGTGGATTTTTATTTCAGGCCCCCTTAGGTCTCCTTCCTTGCCTCTTATGCTACCATTCTAAAAGCTTGGATCAACTTTAGAAATTCTCTTTGGAGAATTTTCATAATTTCCCTCGTATCACCTCTACCTCTCAGTCAGCCACCCTTCATCACCTCGTCCGGCCTCGCTACTCCTACATATCACTCCCCCGCCCAGATCACGCTGTCCCCACTCTCAGTACAACCTCAGCAGCCCACCTTCATTCCAACCCCTATCGAGATCCAGTTCCCACCTAGACCAGGCTATCTTAGGCCCCCACCAGAGGCTTGGGACTCCCTATTGGCTGAGCTACACAACATTCGGGCCCATCAGGCAGAGCTGACACATTACACTAAGGAGCAGGCCCGATACACCCAGGAGCAGGCCCACATTATACATGAGCAGGGCACCCTTATCCAGGGGCTCAGACATGACATCACACAGCTTCGAGAGGAGCTCGGGACCCTGAGAGCAGCATTTGGAGGGACCCCAGTCTCAAAGATGGAGGCACATATAGCCACGATACAGTCGGCTATAGCAGAGACGACTAGGTGGGTGGACGTGGCGAAATGGGAGCCCGCAAAGGCAACCGTTTCAGCTGCCATACAGGAGCAGCGGCAGAGGGCTTCGAAGGCCCTCAACATCTGGATACGAGGGATCACAGTCTCAAAGATGGAGGCACATATAGCAACGATACAGTCGGCTATAGCAGAGACGACTAGGTGGGTGGACGTGGCGAAATGGGAGCCCGCAAAGGCAACCGTTTCAGCTGCCATACAGGAGCAGCGGCAGAGGGCTTCGAAGGCCCTCAACATCCGGATACGAGGGATCACGCGAGACAGCACCAGCACCACTACGACGCCCATGGAGGAGGCGATCACCTTTGTGACCACCACCATGGGGGTCCCCGGCCATGGCATAGAGGGAGCATGGCATGTTGGGAGAGACCCCAACCGAGAGCAGCCCCTAGTCATTCGCTTCAGAGATTCACATGCTCGACTAGCGACACTCCGACGTCGAAACGCTCTACGAGAGCATCCCACCCTGTCCATGGACGAGGATTTGACACCACTACAGATTGAGGAGCGATCAGTTCTTCTGTAGCAGCGGGATGTTGCCCGTAAGGAGGGAAAATGGGCCGTGGTCCGAGATGGTAGGTTGTTGACCGGCACTTGTCGAGCTCCCACATGTACCCTGTAGGGGGAGGGGCCTATGAGACTCAGGTTTCCGAGACCCTAGCCTGCACCATTTGGAACTGTAATGGTACCTTATGGTTAGACCCAGGGAACCTCTCGGAGTCTTATACACGACGATACATAGTCTTTTACATGGAGACACACCAGAGGCCAAAGCGTCCACTATCGATAGTCAGTGGCTACACATGGGAGTCAGCCTTCAGGGATGAGACGAGGGATACAGGAGGAGTTCAAGGATCAGGCGGGGTCGCAGTATTGTACAGGTCTTTTCTCGTTGGAACCATCTCCATTGAGAGGAAGGATGCACACTCCCGACTCATGTGGATCCGGATTCGACGCATAGCCACTCGTGACCTTTTCATAGCAATATGCTACTTCCCGCCAAACACATCCCACTTCGCCAGAGTGGCACGAGAGGAGGGTGAGACATCGCCATATGCACCCTTACATCAGGATATCCCAGACCTTTCAGCCTGTGGGGAAGTTGTTCTTGTTGGGGACTTCAACGCCAGGACGAGCACGCGCCAGGCACAGCTCCTGGACTTCCGAGACCGACTCTATCATGCTACCAAACATGGACCTAGACGCGGAGCAGGTATGACCAGGATCTCATCGGACCGACATGGGTCTGTTACACCATATGCACACGCGCTCCTTGATCTTGGCACAACGGGCTTGACCTATGGCCCTCCTCAGGTGGTTTTACTTGCTTCCCACACGGGGCGGGGCACTAGTGTAGTAGATTACATCATGGGATCCCCTACCTTCACTTCATGTATCACCGACTTTACCGTAGCACCACTCTCTCCAAGAGCTGATCATACATACCTATTCTTCACTATCGCCACCCCATGCTTAGCCACACCACACACACCACATAGGAAGCACGACACCTACCACGACATACACTTTGATCATAGTCTCTCACATGCCTACTCTGGATGCCTAAATAGACTCCTAACCTACATCGATCACATACCACTCATAGAGGACCGTGCTGCCTTGATTAGTCGCATACTCCACGAGGCTGCCCTCTAAATGTTTTCCCACACCACACGGTCCACTAAACCACCACCTATTGGTTTTGTACCTTGCAACAACTGGTACGATGCAGAGTGCAAGGCTTATCGCCGACAACTCCGACTTGAAACCAGATGTCACTTGTCGAACACACCAGACACGGTACGCAAGTACCGACATCTCGTACGTCGGAAGAAGTAGGGATTTCTTTGTCGAAATGAGGAGAAGCTGCTGAACATCTTGTACAGCAACAAGTCTAAGGAATTTTTGCGGAGATTCCTTGAGCGCAGGTCTCCATCACCCCTCACTGACACGAGAGTTTGGCACACATATGTACACCATCTTTATGATGTCCCACACCAGCCCACTCCAGATCTGATACACACACCTCACACAACCACTTGCACATTGTTCACCAGAGGGGGAGTCAAGGATGTGACATTGAAACTTCACAATGGTCGAGCTAAGGATCACGAGGGCTATGCACTGAGTTTATCGCATATGGGATCGACACGTTAGCCCCGATCCTAGCAAAGCTATGCAATGACGTTGTTTGCCTTGGCTTCCCCCGCACTTGGACACTTAACACCATCACCCCCATCCACAAGGCAGGGGATCCATGGACCCGAGTAACTACAGGACTATCATGATTGGACATGTGATGTCCAAGATGTATGCAGCTGTATTGGATGCGTCGGTCAGCTTGTTCGGAGAGATGAGAGGGCTTCGAGAAGAGGGTTAGGCCGGTTTCAGGCGAGACCATGGGACTATGGATCACATACTTAGGAGTGTCATTGAGGAGGCCAGATCACGGAAGGAGAGGGTACATTGCTACTTTGTGGATTTCCGCAAAGCCTTTGACACAGTACCTCAAGCTCGTCTCATCACACGCCTACAGACACTGGGATTTGACCAGGAGATCATCTGGGCAGTCATGGCACTTTATGAGAGAGTCTCAGGCCGAGTTCGGACAGGCGCAGGTTGGACAGATGAGATCTTGAGTACATAGGGGTCAAACAGGGTTGTCCCTTATCACCAACCCTGTTCGGCCTCTACATTGAGGAGCTTGAGACTTTTATGGGCGCTTCCGGAGGGACCAGTTGCTCACTTACCGAGATCATCATCAGGATTCTTCTTTATGCAAAGGACGTGGCACTCTTGTCATCCACATCCGAGGGGCTCCAGCGACACCTAGATGGACTGCAGGCTTTTTGTTTATCCCATGATTTGCAGGTCAACCTTGGCAAGACCAAGGTCATGATCTTTAACACCTCTCGAGCAAACATGCAACGGAAGCAGTTCACTTTCGGTGGGTCACCAGTTGAGATCGTATTCTCATACACTTACTTGGCGGTCAACTTCGGCCTGATCTTCACGATGAGACCAACGATGCATGCCAGATTGAGTAGGGGATACGCCTCATTGGCTCGTCTAGAGAGACAATGCTTCCACTCCCACTTTCAGGAGCCTCGGACCAAGGCTCTTCTCTTCGACTCCTTGGTCCCGACCAGCCCGTATGTATGGCAGCCCTTGTTGGGGACCTGACATGTCAGAGATAGAGTGGACACGGGTGAAGCGCCTGCAGATCCTGATGCTCTCACGGATGATCCGAGGGAAACCATATGTACCACATCACATCATTTAGGCCGAGTTTGGTGCTTCTCCACTCCAGCTAGATGCAAGTGTTTCAGACCATCACATATCTACACCGGGTTAGATCATATGGGGATTGCACATCAGGGAGACAGAGGTTGCCTTGGTTGGCTCTTGATTCCTTCATGAGGTTCGCAGCAGAGGGAGATGAGCGATGCTGGTATGCACGGACTCACAGATTGTTTGTGAGACTAGGGTTTCACATCGATAGGATATCTCCCTTTTAGTACAGTTTAGATGCCCCTCCGGTACTCCCACCCACCATCCCGATCGGGCCACACACCAACCAGGTCATTCGAGAGGATCTCCTGCAGCTACACACCTTTAGGACCTGGTTGGAGCTGAGGGAGCTTCTAGTGAAGTTGAGTTTCTACAGAGATTACCGTCTTCGTATTTCGGAGGAGGGATTCATCACACCACCGGGGTACATTGAGCTTCATATGCCCCCCTCACTACGGATCTCCATCAGACAGTTTCGGTTATCATCACACCGCCTCTGCATATAGAGCGGCAGAGCAGAGGGGATCCCTAGGGAGCATCGCATTTGTATATTGTGCGACTGTCAGAAGGTTGAGTCGGAGGAGCATTTTATTTTCAGGTGCCCAGTGTACTACGAGATCCGAGGTCGCTTCCACTGTCTCTTCAGAGATGGCTCTGGGCTCCTTTTCAGATTCCTCGCCTACCAAGATCAGAGATGCCTTGCAACCTTGATTCACGAGGGGGTCCGACACAGAGAGCACTTACTCAAGCGATGGGGCTTGGCCACATCATCAGACATCTCTGAGAGCAGGATCACAAAGTTCTTTCCATCGAGTGACATTGATCGTCCAGTCTCTAGCCGCAGAAGTGATAGAGACCCCGACTCGACGATCGCAGCACGACACACGAGACATCGAGAGGACACACAGGTCACTCTGGGGGACCTCCGTCATTGTTTAGACTGAGGATACGTCCAACGAGAGTCACGGTGGCTCTGGTCTTGCGTCGAGCCTCGTCCAGAAGATCGAGACGCACGGCTCTCCTCGAGGGATGCCAACGTCCCATCATTGGCTACGCACCAGCCAGGGCGACATGACATACAGAGGATTCCGCTCCGCTCCAATCTTTTTTCTTTTCATTGTCACACCCAGATGTATTTGATTAGTATGATTAGACTTAGGATTTAGCACAGGTGATGATGCTCATTTTAGTAGCTCCACCCTTAATGTGATTTGTATCACGTTTTCTTTCAGTCTCATAGACCCATCGGTCTTCCGAAGACTCTACTAAAATTTCTTTCTTTTTGGAAGAGATTGATAGGAAGCCTGTCATGTGGAATGACAACATACTTCATGACCATGGCAAACCATCAGGCCATTCACATTATATGTAGTGGTCTAGATGGAAGAGAGGCCCTGTCTTCTCTGTAGGATCCTGGAAAGCCTTCAAAAAGCTTTCGGAAGACTGTAAAATGCAAGTAGTAAGTTATCCCAAAGGAAGCGCAAGGAGATTTAGCAGATTGATGCAGCCATTCCAGTTTATTGGATTGAGAAGGATGATATGCCTATTTCATGTTCCACTTGGATGGGAACTTTCTTGGGTTCGCGCATTCCACTTTAGGTTATTGCTTTGCCACGATCACATGAGCATGCCTTGGTTTTTATGTCCACAGATGGGAGGCAGGCTGTCTGGATCTTTAGATGATGTTTTATGAGAGATTGCATTCCAGCCTATCAGAGTCATTGGTTTTGTAGAGTATGGCTCGGATTCTCAGTGGTACCTAGACCCTGACCCACTTCTCTTAGCCTTGGGTTCATGGAGATCGTGGCTCTATGGTGGAGGCCTAATAAAGTATTTGCAGTGCGATCTAGGGGATTAGGAATGGATTAATGAAGGGCATCGAGAGAAGACCCTCCCCTTCTTTTGTTACATTGTAAATAATGCCAAGAGGTTTCAGATCAGTTGTTGCAGAGGCTAGAGACCCTTTAAAGCTCCTCATTGAGAGAATTCTCAGATTTCTGCTGATTTGTAGAAAATCTTTTGGAGGAGCCTCTAGAAATCCCACATGAATATAAAAATCACTCTATTCTTTTGGCTTTCTATTTATTGTGGGGATCTAGGTTTGGGGTGGACTCTACATGTCCTCGTTGCCACTCTATGGTGGAACCAGTTCAGCATTGCTTATGGGACTGCAGTCAAGCGAGGATGATTTGGGAAGGGATTGCTAGGATTTTCAGCACCTTTTCCCACCACCCTTTCTTCATGACCTGGGGTTCAGTGGCTTGGCTTTCCCTTTTAGGTGCGCATGTATTCTACGACAGGCATGACTCTTCTTCTGCTTTCTCGATTTGGGGACACTTAGTTGAGTCATGCCCTCTAGATGATGTTCTAGCCTTACCTTTCAAAGCGGTACGTGCTTCGGAGGATTCCTCTTAGGAGGTTCTGGCTAGCATTTCAGCGTGGCATATCGGGAGAGCTAGATGCACAGAGGCCTTAGACCACTCCCAGGTCCACCCCTCTCATACTTTAACCAGTATTTGGACAGATACCATATATATATTGATGGCCACTTCGATGGGCATGCAGGGATCTTCCCGAGCGGTTTCTGCTAGGAGAGTTACTTTCCTTAGGAAATGGAGAGGCTCCCCTTTCTTCTCGGAGTCTTCTACAGGGTTGTGGTGGCATTTTCAGCCTCAATCTTGACTTTTTTACCTGTTTTTGAGGAAATTTTGGCCATCCTAAGGCTTTAATTCATGCACTGCATGTTGTATTTCTGTTTTGAGGTAGCTCTCGCGGGCTTCATTCATACTTAATAGAAGTCTTTTTCTTGAAAAAAAAGAGAGAAAATGTGCATGTCCCACATACAAATGATGTCCTAACCTTATAATATGTTGCAAGAGTAAATCCCTTACTCATTTAAAGGTCTTTGCAAATGTGACCATCGAACACATACACCTATGGTATAAGTATCCCGATGCATAATTTTTTGGCACTTAAACACCGCGCATGCTCGAAACGCATGCTCGAAAATGAGGAAAGGTGCTGTAGCACATCTTGTCTATTCTATATAATAGCAATGTTTAAGCTTTGATAACAATGCTAGTTTGCTCACCTATCACATGCTCGGAGACACATATCCACCTAGCCATAGGTAGCCATCGACAAGGGTGTACGAACTAGGAGCCCTGGTTGCACTATCGTGCCCACCCTCTACCCAATCAGCACTTACTATTCATGTACTAGTCCACTTAAGACATACACTTAGGACACTAGGTTAAAGCTGATTGCACCAGTTGATAGGTGAAGCCGGTTGAGGGACCAGTAAAAACAAGTACCACCGTTGGGGTGAAAAGGAAAATAACTCCAATGGCAGCCCGGGCTTGGTCAAAGTCCTCGTTGACCCCTGAACAAAAAGAGAAAGCTAGAAAAGAAGGATTGTGCTTCGGCTGCCTTCAGCGACATCAGTGGAAGGATTGTCCACTGAATAAAGACCGTTGCACGGCTAATATGATAATATCTGAATGCGAATAGAAATGCAGGAGAGTCCCAATGCGGAACATATGCAGATGCAACTGGCGGGACCTTCTCAGAGGTTAGTACCTTGTTTGTTATGTGTGTCTGTTGCTAAGTTAGTGACGAGTGCACCTGATAACATCCTATCTAAGCCCGCAGCAACGGGGTATACGGCCTTCAATGATACGGAGTTAATTAAAATGAAAGGGCAAGTGGCCAGTCATGATGTCATTGTGTTGTTTGACTCAGCGTCAACTCACAATGTGATTAACTCCAAGCTCGTGAAGAGGCTGAAACTAAAGACAAGTCCATCTGACTATGCGTATACAGTCAGGATGGCAGATGGAAGTTCAACTGAAGTATGGGACCAAAGGGTTACCCAGTTGGAGCTTCGGATTCAGGACTATGCTGAGAAGCTTGATTTTGAAATGACCAAGCTTGCTCATGCGGATATAGCCCTGGGAATGGCGTGGCATTCTAGGAAGAATCCAGCCATTGATTGGAAAAAGCACGTATATCAATTCAAGATGAATGATGTGCTTTATGTCTTACGAGGTGAAAAGGATATACCTCAGGGACCGTTGGTTTCCGTGATGGAAATCAGAAAGGCTCAAGTTGAGTTTTTATTCCTTTGCACAGCATCGGTAGAGCCGGTGGATAAGTCTTCGGCTAGCACTGATGTTACGCAAAGTGGTGAGATGGCCAAGCTGGCTAATCTTATAACAGAGGAGTTCTCTGAATGTTTTAGGGATGAACTACCTTATGGGTTACCTCCAGAGCGGAAAGTTCAACATAAGATTGAACTGATCCCGGGGGCAGAACCTGTAAATAGACCTCCCGATAGAATGAGTTTTGCTGAAGAGGCGGAGGTGCGTAGACAACTGGAAGAATACCTCAAGTTGGGGCAGATTCAACCAAGTTTCTCACCTTTTGCTTCGCCAGTGATATTAAAGAGGAAAAAGGATGATACGTTTCGCCTCTGTATAGATTACAGAGCATTGAATAATATCACTGTTAAGCACAGGTATCCGATGGCTCGGATTGATGATTTGCTAGATGCATTACATGGAGCCGTGATTTTCAGCAAGATAGATCTTAAGTGCGGCTACCATCAGATCCGGATTAGAGCCGAGGATGTGCATAAAACCACTTTTAGAAGCAGGTTTGGTCATTATGAGTTTTTGGTAATGCCCTTCGGACTTACCAATGCTCCAGTGACCTTCGTCATGCTTATGAACGATTTACTACGTCCGTATATCGGAAAGTTCGTAGTACATTTTATTGACGACATCCTGATATTCAGTAAAAGTGTTACTGAACATCGTGAACACTTAAGGATAGTGTTCAGTACTTTGAGGAAAGCCAGTCTTTATGTGAATAAAAAGAAAACTATACTGTGTATGGTTAGGCTTGAGTATTTAGGGTTCATAATTACTCCACAGGGGGTAGAAATGGATCCGAAGAAAGTGGCTGCGATACTAACTTGGCCAATCCCTCAGAGTCTGACCGCGTTGCGATCATTCTTGGGATTTGTCCAGTTTTATAGAAGGCATATCAAAGGATATTCCGGAATAGTATCGCCATTGACTGATCTGACCTCAGATAAAGTACCTTTTGATTGGGGACAGAATCAACAGGAAAGTTTTAACACCATAAAACAAGCTGTGGTCTCAGGACTGGTGTTAAAAATAGTTGATCCCCAGAAACCGTTGTTCCTGGAAACCGATGCAAGTGGCATTGCGGTAGGAGCAGTCCTCCTTCAAGAGGGAA
Source organism: Dipteris shenzhenensis (assembly GCF_047967505.1). Taxonomy (NCBI): domain Eukaryota; kingdom Viridiplantae; phylum Streptophyta; class Polypodiopsida; order Gleicheniales; family Dipteridaceae; genus Dipteris; species Dipteris shenzhenensis. The sequence continues at coordinate 420,089 of NW_028239847.1, read as the reverse complement.
GGCCAGTAGCCTTTGAAAGCAAGAAGCTTTCTCCCTCTCAAAGGAATTGGCCAACTCATGAATTGGAGTTGTATGCTGTTATCCATGCTTTGAAAACATGGAGGCATTATTTGTATGGTTCAGAGTTTTATGTGGATGTGGATCATGATACTCTGAAACATTTTTGTAAACAGCCTGACTTGAGGGGCCGCCAAGCTAGGTGGGCAGAGCTCATGTAGGAGTTTAATCTAACGATTCGGTACCGAAGAGGAAAAGACAATAAGGTGGCTGATGCGTTGTCGCGCATTATGCACAACCTGAGTTTCACGGTATTAGAGAGTGCTCTAATGACCGAGATCAGAGAAACTCAAAAGGTGGACGAGTTTGTCCAGAGCTTATGGCCTAAGGCTCATGTGTTAAAACCCGGGGAAAGTGAAAAGGATGACTTGGCATCCAGAAAAGGCCAAACTTATGCAAGATATACCATAAGGGATGGTATGCTAGTTAGAAATGGCAAGGTTGTAGTACCTGGTCAGAATGATCTCAGGCAGAGAGTCATTCGACAGTGCCATGATAGCCCGTGTGCGGGACATCCAGGAGTCGAGAAGACATATGATCTCGTGAAGCGAGATTTCTTTTGGCCAAAGATGAAAAAGCATATTCATGAGTATGTGACACGGTGTTTCTCGTGTCAGGTAAGTAAGGCCGAGCGGGTGAAGCCACCTGGACTTTTACAGCCCTTGGAAATACCACTAAGTAAGTGGGAGAGCATTTCCATGGATTTTATTGTAGGGCTACCTGCAACACAAGGAGGGTATAATTCTATCCTTGTGGTGGTTGATCGTCTAACCAAGATGGCTCACTTCATTCCGACTAGAGAGTCTGTTAGTGCCCCGCAAGTGGCGGATTTGTTCATTAGACATATATTTCGTCTGCATGGATTGCCTAGATCCATGGTGTCAGACAGAGATGTTAGATTTACCGGTCATTTTTGGACAGCGGTATTTGAGACACTAAGGACTGTTGGGAATGAGTAGTGGGGATCATCCTGAGACGGATGGTCAGACGGAGAGAGTCAACCAGACTTTAGAGGATATGCTGAGGGCATATGTGTCATTGAGGCAACATACATGGGACAAGTGGTTGCCATTGTTGGAGTTTGCCTACAATGATAGGAAACATTCATCTACTGGGTTCAGTCCGTTTGAGCTGAACTATGGTTATAGACCAGCCAATCCAACTATAGTTGGAGTACCTCAGAAAGTGCCTAGTGCCGCGAACTTTGTAGTTCAGATGCGGGAGATGCTAGCACTTGCGAGAGCTAATATCCGCCAGGCTATGGATAGAGCCAAGGTGTATGCGGATGAAAATCGGTCTATAAGAGTATTTGAAGAAGGAGAAAAAGTTTTTCTCAGAATTCCTTCGCACTCGAAGTCGTTGACTTCAGGAGAGTGTGCTAAGTTATCACCTCGGTACTGTGGGCCGTGGTTAATTCTAAAGAGAATAGGCAGTGTAGCCTATAAATTAGAATTGCCACAGGGGTGTAAGGTGCACCCGGTTTTTCATGTTTCGCGCTTAAAGAAATTTTTGCATACAGGTGACTCACTAATCGAAGGTGTGGTTTTGTTTCAGGAGATAGAGGATATTGCAAGGCGCCAGCCAACAAGAATCCTGGACCGAGGAACAATGCAGATACGAAATCGGAAGATACCCACGGTGTTGGTTGCATGGCATGGTCAGCCTCTATCGGAAGCTACCTGGGAATCCGTATACCAGTTACGGAGAGCTTTCCCAGATTTCATCATCGAGGACGCTGATGCTTGAAGAGGGAAGGAATGTTATCCTCTAGCCGAGATAGCATGACCTCGGATAGATCGGTGGGCATTTTCTCTTAGATGACCAACTTTTGTAATGGTTAATGTGCGTAATTAAAATGGTCAAGAGAAGTAACTGCCAAGGTCCTAGGTGAGGGCGGAATGGCATTGACTAGATAGTTCTGAGTGCTAAGGCCTAGGTGCACCTAAATGTGCAATAATGCCAAGGGGCAAGTGGGTTTTAATGTGCCCCAAGAGAGGGGTAAAAAGGTGCACCAAGTGGAAAGGCCAAAATGCTGACATTTGGCAAGGAGAACTATCTAGGGAATTGAGGGTCTCATGGATAAGGATGATGGAAAATAACGATAAAAAATACACGTAATATGATGAATCAACTATCCTTGAGAATTTGGCTGGGTGGAACAATCGTATGCCATCGCCCGTGACTTGTATCCACGCTTGAAATAGAGCTTCGTAAATTAGAGACAGATTATTTAACAATGCCAGACACATAGTTTGGCAGGGTATTCTAGCATTGGTAAAACCAAACATGAGAATCTCATTTGATGAACCTTTCACCAATCCCAAATTTAGGACTGCAATTCTTACCCTTCACAAGGGCAAGTGCCCAATTGGTTGACACCTTCCTTTTATATTGCCTTTTGAGACATGATTGGGCACCATGTTACCGCACGGTGTTAACATGATTGGGCACGATGTTACCGTTTTTGGTACTCCGGTACTCTATTCCTAACTGCAAGTTGTCTCTTCTTCTGTACCAGCACTGCGATTTAATCTTCAAGTCAATGGACTTCTTGTCAACCTGTATTCTTAGCGAATGACTCATTTTTGTTCATTTTTTATGTGGAATAACTTTTGATCACCTCTGCTCACTTTCGTCCACTTTTCATCTTCCCTTGTCCTTGTCTTCAGGTCTCCTTGCAGCATCCAATCCAATTCATTCTTCCACATATTTCTTAATTCTAATTTTGTCTTCTTTGCCCCTCCCTTCCCGGCCTATCTTTGTGTCTTGTGTCTATATTCAATATTCGTTTCTTCTTATGCCTGTAGGATCTCTTTATCTCATTTCTTGAAGTATTTTGTATCACTCTTCCTTTTTCAAACTTTGAAGAACTCTCACTATGCTTCCGATTTCTCTAGGTGGTCCTAATTTTAATAGGAGTTTTGTCTCCTTGCTTCCCATCCTGTAAAAATTTTTAAGTTCTTTGTTTGTTCCAACCTTTCTGCTTTCTTATTCCTTTCTTCTTTGCACTTGCTATTTTCATGCTTTCTTTTCTAGATTCTTATTCTTATCTTTGCTTTTTGCGAACTTGTTATTCCTTTTCTTCTCTTTTTCCGATATTATACACCTATGTTTAACCATATTTCTTTGCTATCTTAATGCACTTCTTCTCACTTACTTGATCTTTTTGCTTCTTTTCATGTATCCTTTTACTTTCTATGCTATGACAGTTTGTAATTCATGCTTTAATGATGATATATTCACATGTATTTCAGATGCAATCGAGGTTGCTTGCCATGTTTCAAGAGAGGGGTTATGTCACGAGGACGTGATTTCTGGCACTTGCATGTGGGCAGGAAATAAGGGGCAAGGCCTGGGTTGTTTTGTGTGAAAAAGGGGGCTCCTAGGCATTAATTATGCCTTGGGGCAAGTGAAGGGCTAATAGACCCTAGGGGGGGTCCAAAGAGGGCCTTGGGGAGCAAAAGCCCCAACTTGACGTGGGTCTACCACGTGGCAAGTTGCATGCATCCACCTCTAGGAGGTTCCAATTTGGTTGGAACATGGGAAGCACCTAGGCTACACTGGTCGCAGGGGGCAAACAGGTGATCATAAGAGCTCACAGTTGGGTCAACGTACAAGGTGGTATGGATTGCCTACACCATCGGGGGGGCTCACGGACCTACTGCCAGGATTGGTGAGAGTAGTGAATAGTAGAGGCCATGCAGGGTATGTGAATGACTTATAGGATGTGGATTGCCCTAGATGCAAGAAAGAATGTATCCCTATATGTAGCCTAGATTTCATGACCTCTCACTTAATTAAAGAAACACCGAAAGGGGCAACAAGGTTTGGGGCCAATCCGTGTCTTTGTCTTGGAGCAGGGGCACTCTAGCTCCCAATCTGCCAGTTATACTTTTGTAGAATTGTTGATGTAACAGTGTTGGCTGGTTACTTGTTAGCTTTACTGCCCTTTAACTTATTGAAGGCCAGTTTCATCACCAGCAAATAGGCCTTCACGCTGTCCTCATTGATAGATATTAATGAGCCACAATAGGGCTGCCATTCACAAAGACAAGAATTCAACAACCTCCATCTCAAGGTGCCCCCTCTCGCTAGCCTCCTTCATGTGTGGGGTGCAGTGGGATCCAATTGAGTGGTTTTGGACATCTAGCGTAGGGCGCAAGGCACTCAGAGCACGTGGTAGAGGTGCCCTCCTCCTACACCACCCACATTGGTACACAGCTTCAACTCAATACATGGGCATGGGCCCCCTCTAAGGAGTGGCACTAGCTTGAGCAACAGGTCCCGTACCAAGCTCTGGACCCACCTCTAGATGAACCTCCAAGATCTCATATTTCTTTTGGCTGGAGGGCTGCCCATAGGCCCATGGTTGGAGCGAGTGAGGTGGACGCGGTCTATCATTCCTATGATGCCGAGGACCTTGAGACAATAGCTCTCTGCCTATGGAGTTGTCTAGGGGCTTAGGGGATTCGGCAATGCTCCCTCAAGATGGTGACCAGGATGCAGCATACCAAACGGGGCACAACGGGATGACATGCTTTCTGCATTGAGACGGTCTCTCTATCCTACATGATAGATGGTTTGAGTGTCCTTTGCTTGGATATCCAGGATGCAGCCCCGGCCTCTCACTAGAGACAAGTTCTCTCCAAAGAATGTGTTTGGGAGATAGTGGCCAACATTATAGCTTGGAATATCTGGGCAATGTGCTACAGTTTAGAGATGAGGGGACAAATATTTCAGCCTGCAGCCCCACCTGTCAATATATGGCATGATATCATTTACACCTTGCGGGCCACTTGGGAGCAGGGCATGGAGGGATCTAACAAGACTGCCGAAAGGCGCAGCATTTTTGCAGGGCATGGCCTGCAATTATTTTTACACACTCACAGATCAAGGAATCCTGGTTGTTGGCAGCGGCTTCTAGGACACCCTTGGCAATAAGTGTAGATCTTGAGAAGCAGGTTACATAGCATCCGGTTCCCCTCTAGATTGGTCAAGCAACCCATAGATTGCTGATCTGTATCATCTTCTCAAGTTTTCTAATAGAAGGTTCTTTTCTTTGAGGAAAAAGAAGTATATAGATGTAGAGGTGATTCTAATGCTCTCAAACACAGAGGAGAGATTGCCCTCGCAGTGTAAATTCTTGCATTTTCTTTCGTAGTTATCCTACTAGCTTTTTCTAGATCCTTATTGGAATTAGACTTGTGTTCATACCCACCCTCATTGTCTCTTCCACCCATTGGATTTTCTCTCTTTCCTCATGTCTGAGTTGAATTAATATGTGTATGATCTCTCACTTCTTTGATAATATCTCTACTGCACAGTAGTCATAGCTTCTTCACGGTCTAAAACCCAAGGAAATACATCTCACACTTTAACATGCACTAATCATTGAGATATTCATAACCACGATATATAACAATATTACATAGGCAATAACCACCAACATACTAAGAAACCATAACAACAATTATATTACACAATGGGTGCTGAATTGAAATTCTTTACATGACTCATCATAAAGTAAAACGAATTCTGTCATCAAAAGCTATATTTCAATAGAAGCTCGTATTTCAAATCTAGCATCACCAACATAAATCTTAAGCCTAGTTTTGTGTTTCATGAAAACTAAGGACTTTGGAGCTAGAAGAGAGAATAGATGGTTGTTGCCAACCTGGACTAAGAAGCACCTTAAACAAAGGCAAAAATGAGCTAGAATCTCAAAATAATCTTACTAATACAAAACTTTGCAATAATTTAATCAAGCACAAATCATAAAAATTCTATAAGGATGGTGGAGTGTTCGAACAATCAATGGATGAACATGAGCACACAGAGATAAAATATAACAAACAAGATAAGCATCAATGATTTTGGAATATTCTATCTTACATTTGGCTGAAGTCGTCCCAGCAGTTCAGCAGCTAATTTTCGAACATCATAAGACTCTAAATGGCCACAAGCCCTGCAAAGGCCAAGCCGGCATAGCAGATGATTTTACACAAGACCACAAACATGATCTTTTGGCATCATAAGAACCGCCTCATTAACTAAACAAAGCAGAACATTTAAAGAATGGTTAAGAAAAGATATGCAACACATCAACACTTGTGAGAAGGCTCCTAAACTTGTTAACGTAACTACCACTAGCTTATGCCTAACACATCCTAATTCTGAATAAGCCATCACTAATACTTGAGAAAAGGTCGTGTTCCGATAAAACGAATAAAACCCTATAGGATGAAGAGGCATAAGCAAGTAATTCTGTACATATGTATGAAATAGACATGCATGCATGTATGTATGTTTGTATGTATGCATGCATGCAAGTAAATGTATAGTATGTTGAAGAAAGTGCAAACCTTGGTAGTCGTTTAGTTATCATGCAACAAAGGGGTTAGTAAGTTGTGGGCACATGGCAGATTGCATGGACTGCATGATAGAGGTTTGTGTTCACAGCGAGATTCTCTGATTTATCAATCATCGGCTGGCATTTCAACCTTCCTTCTGCGATTTTCTGCTGATGATTAACACCTGCGGCTGTTCCAAGTTCCATATAGATGGCATGTTGGAATATGGAAGCAAGAACTAGAAACTAGAAATGAAATAACAAGATTGAAAGACAAGAAATACCTTGAGAAGAGTGTAGACAAGACACAAGCTAGACAGGTAGATTGCAATGATGTGACCCATGAATATATGGGCCAAAGTACAAGACATAAAGCAAGAGTGCTTATGGGATAATTGTAGAAGTGTCACATGGCACACACTCAAGACATAAAGACTAGACTAGACTTAGACAAATGTAGACTAGGAAATAGTACACTTAGTGTGCACTTATCTCCAACACCCTCCTTAAGTGGACACTAGGAGTAAGACAGAAAGACAAGACTAGAAGACAGACATAAAGACTGATAGACTGAGAGACAAGATAGAAGACATGACAGACAAAGATCCTGAGACACCCCTCCTCAAGTGATATCCTCATATGGGTCCACAAGGGTAGGGACAAGATGGATCTAAAACAAAACATAGTCAGATTAAACGACATATAGATTGATAAGACTAGATAGACAGAAGACTGACTGTAGTCAAACAGAAAGACCAAGACACTAGAACCCCTTGACCTACATCATCGGTGGTCAAGGTGGTAGACAAGAGGTGGTCAAGGTGGTAGACAAGACATAGAAGTAATCAGAAAGCCCACTTCTCATCATATGAGGAAGGAACAGCAGGATCTGTTGATGGAGATGCTGCAGCAACATGGGCTGAGGTAGATGCAGGGGCTGATGTAGAGGGTTTGGAGTAGCAGTCCCTCTCCCAGTGATTATCACGGCCACAAATGGTGCATGGATGAGCCTTGAAACAGTCCTTCTCCATATGATTAGTTTTGCCACAATGGGTGCAAGGCTTTCTTACCTTAGAACTTCCTTTCTTTGCTAAAAATGCAGTGTCAGTTACCTTTCGTTGTTGAGTTCTTTCTTCCTCTTGGAGAGCATTGATGATACCCTCAAGAGAAGGATTATCATGATACTTGAAGGTAGTGACAAGAGTAGCATAGGTGTCAAGTAAGATTTTGAGAAGCACAGCAATAGCAATATCTTCGGAGATGGGAGACTTGACTGACGCAAGCTGAACCATAAGACTGCGAAGATAATTGACATGAGAGGCTATAGTAGCTCCTTCCTGCATATGTAGATCAAAGAATGAGATCATAAGTGCAATCTTAGAGTTTTTAGATCTGGGTCCAAAAAGGGTATCCAAAGTGATCCATGCTTGAGAAGCAGACTGTATGTCGGAGATGTGATGAATGTAATCATCTCCAAGACCGAGCAAGATGATAGCATAGGCTTTGTCGTTTTTGGCATTGGGAACATAAGTGACAACTTGCTCAACGTCGGACTCTTCGGGAGCAGCACAGTGAACAATGTCCCAAAGACCTTCTTTCATAAGATGGCACTTGATTTTGATTTGCCAAGTATGAGAGTTGGACCCATTGAATTTGTCGATAGATATGAGAGAATGAGAGGAAGATGCCATGTGGGAAGGTCTTACCTCTTGCTAGGATGCAAGGGCAGTGTCTATTCCCTTACAATATTGCAAAAATAAATGAAAGGAGAGATCCAAGAAGCCGGTTCTCTCACCACTTTGTCAAGGCCATAGCATATGACAGCCCATCGAAGCAAGAGGAACCAGCAAAAAAGAGAGACTGCTCAGCAAACTGAAAGAGGCAAAGCACAGTACCTTAATCCTAGGCAGAGGCAGAGGTGCAAAAAGGGGCGCAGTCCAGGAGGTCGAATAGATGGCGCAAATCTCCGTGAAGATGGAGCAGATCTCGAACAGTAGTTGGAGAAGTGCGGCCTGTGCAGGTACGGATTCCGTACAGTCGTACGGATTGTACGGACTGTACGGACTATACGGAGTACGGAGTACGGACGGCGCTGATCTGTACGGACAACAGGTAGGGATTCCATACAGTCGTACGGACTGTACGGACACTCTCGTACGTTGATGCAAGAGCGGGTGCAGGAGCAGGAGCTGATGGGCGCAGATCTGTGGCTGAACTGCGCAAATCTAGCGCTCAGATCTGGCAGAAATGGTGCGCAGATCTGGAGCGGAAATACACAGATCTGGCGCGCAGATCTGGTGCGCAATGGCGGGGCAGAAAGAGGCGGGCAGATCTGCAGCGGGGGAGAAAAGTGAGAAGAGGCAGACTGAGGGAAGAGAAGAGGGATCAACCTAGCTCTGATACCATGTTGGAATATGGAAGCAAGAACTAGAAACTAGAAATGAAATAACAAGATTGAAAGACAAGAAATACCTTGAGAAGAGTGTAGACAAGACACAAGCTAGACAGGTAGATTGCAATGATGTGATCCATGAATATATGGGCCAAAGTACAAGACATAAAGCAAGAGTGCTTATGGGATAATTGTAGAAGTGCCACATGGCACACACTCAAGACATAAAGACTAGACTAGACTTAGACAAATGTAGACTAGGAAATAGTACACTTAGTGTGCACTTATCTCCAACATGGCATGCTGCCATTGTAAGTTTGATCACACTAGTCTTCATAATCTAACACTCCAACAAGCCCAGTAGAGATCAGGAGCTTCCGTCTTGGAGTCGTTGTTAGCTTTCCTTTGCAATATAGAACTCTTTAGCACTTTGCATGAGTTGTCTCCTTCTTTCTTTCACTTCAGCTTCTAGTATCTAAGTCATTTTTCTATTATTTTATGAGGTAGCATCTATGCTTGTATGTATATATAAAGGCATTGATCTATCCATCCGTGCATTGCATGCATTCATCATCCTTCCCTCTCTCCAGGCCTCAATGTGCCAGTCCGTCACCGTGCACACAATCTAGCAAGGACGGCTGGGAGGCAGATCCTGTCTTGAACATTGAAATATCATGTGATCATTCCTCATGGGGTGCACCAAAAAACCAATGTCCAAGGCGCTCCTAAATCCAAGCATCTGTAGGTCGTTTCTGCTCTTCCCTCCGAACGGCCCAACGATCGACAAATCCCAAACTCGTCTCAAAATCTCTTGCCTTCTGGCACTAGCGACTAAGTGATAGAAGTCACTAATATCATAGAGGGTTGCTACCACATGGGAAGCGGAACTGCCACGGTGAGGTCCTCCTCTGAATATAAGGCATCCGAAATCCTGAGACTAGCAGGGCGACCTCTCCTATGAGGCTCGGAGATCATCAAAACCACAGAAAAGTGGTCTAGGGTAGCAGCCCCAGTAGAAATGCATATCGCACCACCTCTATCCAAAGCCCAATCGTCAACATAGAATTTGTCAATGCGTGCATGAATTGGCATCTAAGGTCTCCTGTTCAACTAGGAAAACTAGAGAGACTGTGACGAGTGTAAAGACACCATCCAAACCAAACATCTCTGCCACTGAACTGAACAAAAAGGCATCCTAGGCTGCTCTCTCCAAAGAGTGAGTACCTCTTTCTCTACCCCCCTTCTCGTCATAAGGCAACTCCACCATGTTGAAGTCAACTCCGATGATCCATGAATCTACAATGGGGGCCCAAGAGATTGGTTTCTTTCATAAAAGGACACAATTCCCTCGATCGTTAGGGGCATAAAGGTTGAGAAAACCAACCTTATGTCCCCTAATTAAAAAAATGACCCACTGAGCTCTGGAGGGAATGATGATACCATGTCCAACCACTATGGAGAGAATAGAGTTTGAGACTGAAATGCATGTCCCACCCCAGGTAAGTGACCAGAATGTGTGACCTGAAAGCAATTTACCTGAGTTAGCACAATATCTGGCATCTAGCTTGTGTTCCTGAATAAAAAGAATGTCAATGGAGTCCCCCGTAACACCTGGAAGGAGTTGAGTACGGATAAGCTACCTATGCCGGCGATGTGGTATGCCACCAAGGCCATGTATGTTCCAACTAACAATGCTCATTGGCGGGAGGAAGTAGCATGGAATACCTTGCCCTGCCTAGTAGCAGAAACAAACCCCTCAATGGGGGAAGACCTCTTGCTCGAAGAGCGAGGAAGAGAGCCAAGTGGAGGAAAATGTATGGGTGAAAGAACTCGTCCACCTGAGAAGGAAGCCACCCTGGGATCAAAAGGAATACCAACCATTGCCTCACCAAAGGTAGAATGCACGAATTCCTCATCAGGAAAGTCCACTAGATCTGCAAGGGACAAAAAGGAGAGACGGGGGGTTTGAGATAGGTACGTTTAAGTATGGGCTGCTAGAAGTGTCATCGTTGGGATGTGTGTTGTTTTTTCCCTGTGTCTTTCCCCTAGGGGATTGTTGATTGGGGACGGTTCTATAACGACTTAGTGTTGGACAGTGGTTATCTCTGCGAGTTCCTCCACATGGACTTCGTGGTATGGAAGGATAGACATGTTGTGTATTGATTTCGAGTGGCCTCGGCCGCTTGATTCAATGTGAACGATCCTGAGAGATGGAGACGACTTGCTGTTTTCATATGAAGAGTCATGGATTAAGACAATTTTTATTCCTAGATCCTCCTTCAGGCTGAGTGTTGATGTTGTAGAGGTGTTCCTTGCTGTGGTAGGCTGAAGGAAAATTCTAGGAAGATGGCTGTTTTTCCTGATAGAGCTAGGCAACCCAATCTAGGATAATTTCTGCCTATATAAACAATATGAGGCGCTCGCTTCCGTCTTGACGTTCAGCTTTATCTCAGCCTCCCCCTTGACATTTTGCGCTCCATCATTGCTGATTCAGCCACATCATCTCCATCCCTTTTGACTTCCCTATTGCTTTGCCTACTTTCAGCCATCCTTCCCTTCACTTGCAACGATCTTCCTCTCTCCTCTACTACTTCTACGCACAAGATATCAGTTATGGCTGAAAGTTTCACAAGCTAGGGAGCAGCTTCACCTTGAGCAAGCTCAAAGACGGGTTGAGAATGATAACATGGAAGGATTTGATGCAAACTTGGATAGATTTACTACCCAATATGATGTGATAAACCAATCAGATGAGGTGACACAGCTGCTGCAGAATTTCCAAGCATTGTTCAAGAAGCAAATCCAAGACATCAAGGGACTCATTACCACAATTGAGATGAGACAACAATCCCAAAGCCATTCAATGATAATGTTGCACGCTGTTGCTGGCTTGACAACCAGTACGTTAGAAAGTGGGACGAATGTAGCTTTGGCAATGATCCTTTTGCAGGGGAAAAGAAAGATCGCACGCCTGAAAGCATGGAGACTTGGTTAAATCGATGTGGCAAGTACACTTCTCCTTTCATGCCTTCTCTCATGCGCATAACATTCAAATGGCCCAAGATTTGTTGAAGGGTAAATCCTTACTGTGATGGCATGAACTTAAAAATAAACCAATAAGGTGGGAAGAATTCCAAGTAGTCTTCAAATCTGAAATTCTTAACTCTGAGAATGAGGTTGTTGTATATCCGCGGAGTCCTAGTGTAAGTAGAGTCCTGTGTCCTACAGTTGTGTGGGTGTGAAGTGTCCTAAAGTCAACTTATCCTTTGGGTGGTTCTAGGGTCATTTGACCTTAGATTTGATTCCTTTTGTGTGTGACATCACATGTGAGGTCAGGAGATATTCCTCCACTGACCTCATCTGTGATGCAATGAGTGAGGCTTGCCCAGCTTATAAATGAGCATTGTACTTGCTGGATCTTATCAATCACATCAATGACTTTTGCTTTGGGGAATAGCATCTTTAGTTGAGCCTTATCTTATTGGAGCCTTTTCATTAGTTGGCATGCTTTACCCTAGGGCCTAGGACAGTTTGGCAATCCTGCTGGGGAGGGGCTGAGTTCTTACTCCCCCTCCCCAAATTCCTTATCCTCTTCATTTCCCCTCTACCTTGTGCTGGTCGACCTTACCCTCCACCCCTCCCTCTCCACCTCAGCCTTCTATTCCCACCTTATCCTCCCGTACGTTTGGTGATGCTGCAGCAGGGTGGGCAGGAGCAGCCCTTCCCCCTTTTTGATTTTATGATATGGTAATAGGGTCACCCTTGCTTTTGCTCAGGCAAAGGGGCTAGGAGGGCGAGATCTACGTGCTTGTATTAGAGGGGTTGGGAAGGCACAGCCCCCCTTTGTTGCTGTAACATAAGGACTACGGGGGCAGGAGCTTGTCTTGGTTCACTGTTGAGCACACAGGTCTGCGGTGAATTACCCCTCAGGCTGTTGTAAGCGCTTGGGGCTGTGGGGATAGGAGCACCCCTCCCCTTGTGGTTACAGCAAGGCTGTGGAGGCAGGAGCATAGAAGCCTTGATTCACTTGAGCCTCAGGAGTCAGTGGGAGCAGAGTACAGGCACCTCTTTGGCAGCTCGTGGGAGACTTATATCCTTCATGAGGACATGGGACTGCTCTTTATTTTTTCACTTGACCCCTTTTGGGATGTCGTGGCATTTTAGACCACCTCCATGGCTTTTTTGCCACATTGTTGAGGCTAGGGATAGAGTACTTTCTCTCCCACCTGTTGTATGATCTGTTTTGAATGGAATATATCACTCTTTTATTTATTTGATTCACTTGAGCCAGCTCCTCCAGCATCAAGAAGCATTAACTGATGCCTGCAATCTCAAGAGATGAAGCAAGAATCGTCGATGCACTGCTAGAGCTCCAGATCCTTCAGGTGACGTAGGAGAGAGTCCCCCCTCCACCCCCCTCTTCCCGCGCGCCCTTCTTCTTCTTCTGGTGGCAACGGTGGAAAGGCAGCTGGGAATCACCTTGAATGGACTAAAACCAGTTGTACAATGTTTGGCTCTAATATAGATAGATGATTATTTTACCTATTTTAAAGTTATTTTATGTTAATTGCACATTATCTTGTTTAGGCTTTGTTCTTTGAAACACCAACACACAATTGGAAGTAATTTGTTTCAACTATGAACCAGTGTATGCTTTGGTCATCGTGGACTTTATTTGCACTTGTTTGTAGCTTTATTGTTTGCATTGCACATGTTTGATGCTAGTTGTGCATACTTCTATTTGCAAGCCTTGCCTGCAATTATTTTCCCACACTTGGTTATATTCTGTTTGTGCAATTTTGAACCTGAGCTATGACTTGGCACTACAAATTTGGAGGGTTTTTCTTCCCTTTGTCAAGGCTTGCAGGGGTTCCCTCTAGGGGTTCCAATACCCTTGCCAAGTTATGCGTCGACTTGCTTGAAGATTGCTCAATTGGGTCTTTACCAGTCTAACAAGATGGCTCTGATACCATGAGAAGAATGGGACAGAGGCTCCTAGACCGTGATGCCCTGAAACATACAGATAATCAAATGCGAACATGCACACGCGCACACACACAATTGTTGGGAGTGTGAAAATGCTGATCGCTAGCTATAGGACTCTCTTGAACAAGAGAGATGAATTCAAGCAACTGAATACTCTAGCCTGACAGTGTCCCACATCACGAAGTCACGTAAGATTGACCAATAGAATGGTGCTATGTTGGCACCTGCCACCTAATGTGGCCCCTGCGAAATCTGTAATCCTGCCAATGATAAACAATCATAGAACGTTCTACCAAGCTGGATGTATGTGGGAGTATGCCACCCAATGTGGCCCTTCAAAAGCTTTAAGCTTGCCAATTACAAACAGTCGCAATATGTTCTACCGACGCCCTAAGGTCTAACCTACAACTCTAAGAGCCAAGATAATCCTAACCATCTAATCACTCCAAGATGAATTAAATCCATTAACTCTATAGTTCATCACTCACTTTTCCAATATTGCCAGTCAATTTTCCAACTCATGTCCAAGTACTAGCAGGTGAACCGGCAACGGTATTGCCCTTGAATCTTGTAGTATTTAGGGCATCTCAGCAACGCATCCCCTCCATCTCCACCTTACGGATGTGGGTGCATAGTCTGGAATCTCTGTTGTGTCATGTGGCTGCAATCTCATGCCTTGCGTCCATCCAAGACCAACGAGGTCCAAAGCTGACCCATGACGATCCGTACTATGTGAGAAAGGTGGATTTACACATGCCTAATCAAAATCATCCTTGCTCAAGTAGAGGAAATGCTCTTTGTAGAAGGCCATTTTGGTGGCATCTAGCTGTGGTGGGGATATCCATGTTTGCTTAAAGTATACCCACCAAAGGTCATCCATATAGTTGTCTTTTTCTTGTTTGTATTGGGGGAGCTGTTGACAGGGATCGGAACATCAAGTGTCTCCAAGATCAAAAGGCAAAGAAGCAATCCCTCATTAGGCCCGTCCCCATATCCCCATCACAAACACTAGGTGGTAGACACAGCCAGAAAAAAGGCTTGAAAGCAAACATGTTAGCATCATCTGCAAAGATCCAAGGTCAAAAAGATTGCGCTGTTTATCAATTAAGAATGAAAGGAGAGGGACATTGGACTGCTAAATTAGTCTGGCCATTGGTAAAAGCAAACTGAGACGGTCTGGGTGTGAGGACCATCCCGGACGCAGGGAGGCCAAAGGGATCTGAAAGGTGCAAACTTTATGACAGAGAAAGGAATAGCCAGAATTGCAGATAGGGGAGGACCACAGTGCAGCACTGAGAAGAAAGGGAGCTGGCAGCAGCTTTGACAGTGAATTCGCAACCTAGCCAAGTTAAGTCATGAACACAGGTTTGCAGTTGTGGATTGTATTGTAACTAGAATTGCCTGTCGATCAGAAATTGTGTAATGCATGTCTCTTCAATCAAGCTTCGGCCCATGGTCCCTGTGGTGAGAATTGTGTATTGTCAAAATATAATCCAAAACAGTTCAGCCGGTGACTATTGTCTAATAAATGAGACTAAAGAAGCACAAACCTGTGAACAATACCGTCAACTTCATGAAATACTAGCGTTCTGAGACATATAAGAGATACCTGATTTTAGCCCATAAAGCTCTTTGCAGCTTGCATCATCAAACGACTTCAAGGGAAGAACTCTTAAAACTAGCAACGGGCTTAATCGCTGAAAAATGACATTGTCTAAACTTTGTCCTGGTTGACCTAAGTCTCCCAAGGTTTTGAACCAAATCTTGACTCAACCTGTGAAACAATAAGAAAGAAAAATAGAGAAAAGCCATCATTACAGCTTCTAGCCTTCATGTCGTATGTAATAATTTGACACAATAAAAAGCATCCTGCATCAAAAGACAACTTCAGTGCTGCCCGAAAAAATCAATGTATATGTGGTCACAAGAGAGCTTAGTGAAAATGGCACACCAAATGTCCTTCGAAATGAGAATAACATGAGACGAGACTCCAAACTATTAGACTATGCCGCAAAAAAAAGGTTCATGCACATACAGTTATGCGAAGAAGGGATATTCCTCTCTAATTACTGTGTCATAGATAAACGCTTGAAACATTACCAAGCAGAAATACTTGCCCTAATCATATACAACCCAAACGTATTCTTCTCTATTACCATAGCTTTGAGTTAGAGTAGCATGGCTGGGAAAAGGTAGGTTCCCATGGCAGCAACTCTACACTACGCCACAATTTCATTCTCAAAGCAACCATTGACGAGAACATGCTATCACTTGTGGATTTGAACTAAGGTATTAAACACCATGACTCAACAAATAGTATATTATTGCTCTATGGATTTCAGCAAGGTTTTTGACATCATGCCTCACTCTTGCCTCATCAAGAGGAGAGGAGCTATAGATACTAAGGAAGACCATCTACCTTTCCAAAAGGATATTATTACAACACTAATACTGTGGGGGTGTTTTTTAATTTAAAGTTGGTGATGTTTTTTTAAAATCCTTTTGTCATTTGACTGGGCACTTTCTTTATTGTCCTTGCTCTAGAGCCTTGTGGGACCTGCTTTTTGTGCATTTTCTCCCCAATCTTAGGTCCTTTTTGCACTCTCTTGGATCCTACACTTTACACAAACAAATTCCAACCCATTAAAGGTTAGCAAAATGCATGCATTCCTAGTTCTTGGACTAATCCTAGTCTCTTTGTATACGTCCCCACAACTCTCTTTTACCAATGCAAAGCAAAAGTAAAACAATAAAACTTATTTTTAGTTAACCAAAGTCAACATTCTTTGACCGAAGTCGATTTCTAATAAAGATTATACTTCATTTCTTGATAGAAGTACCAAATGGTGGCATCCCCTCAGCTTCTAATCAGTTCTTCTCAGTTTCCTTGTACAATTGCAAAACTTGAGGATATTCTGAAAAGAAGTCCTCATCAACCCACTTGGCATCATTCTTAAACTTGACAAGGTAGTTGCGGATGACCTTGCCTTTGGGCCCTTTCTTTTCTGTGTGGTATACAATTTGTTCTGGTTGGAGGATCTCTTCCATGTCTTCCACCTCTGGTGGCTCTTCTTGTACTGGTTCCGCGGGCATTGGTCCTTGGTACTTCTTGAGAAGACTCATATGAAAAGCATTGTGAATCTTCCAAGTCTCGGGTAATTGTAGTCGATACGGTGAAGATCCACCTAATACTGCTCATCCAGTCTCCTCCTGAAGAAGGTGTGCACCTCTGTATGCTGCTAATAAGAAAGGCCTTCCACGATTCCGCCCTGGCATAAGTCCCCGCACCACCATCTTGCATAGTAAAGCTCTGCACTGTAAATCTGGATCAATAATATTGAGACCCCCTTGTAGGGAGTATGAGAGCTGGTCCCAACTCTTCAATCTTGATTCCTAGCCTCAAAGCTAGGTCTTCAGAGATGAAATTATATGTTGCTCCTGGATCGAAAGATCAAAGCTTCTGGTCTCTTACTTTACCCCATGAGACGCAAAGTTCTCAAGCTTCGAGTTTAGTAGCTCTTCCCAACATATTAGGGATTCATCATGCCAAAGGCTTTGGCGGTTCTTTTGGCGTTGTCTGCTCCCTCAAACCCGGAGGTTTTTCGGGGCACTGGGCAGCCAAATGCCCTTCTTTTTCACAATGGAAACACTTTTCCTCCTTTCAGAAGGCCTCTATTTTCTCTGGTGGAAACTTCGGCTTCCCTTTGTAGGGCTTCAATGTACCTCTCGGCTTCTGAAACTGGAGTCGTCTTTGTCCCTGAACTATTGTGACCATGTTGCTTTTGAAGGCGTCTCCATATTTACCTTTTGAGGTAGTCATTGCTCGTAGCTGATCTCTCTTCGTTTCCTCAATCACTAGGGCTGAGTGCATCAAATCTCATAGCTTTGTCTTGCGTTCAATGCTCACTTGGGTGCAAATACTTGGATGTAGACCAGCTTGGTACTTTTGCATCTTTGTCTTCTCTAAAAGTTCCTTGAAGGGAGTAATGTGGAGGTATGCTGAAAAGAACTTCTGATCGTAAGTGTCAACCGTATCCGTAGCTCTCATGGATACACTCTCCCAAGTTGTATGAACCTCATCATAAAAATTCTTTGGCGAAAATTGCTCGAAAAATTGCTTCTTGAAACTCTTCCACCTCTTGGGTACTTCATCTGCCACTAAAAGAGCTCCCCACCATGCTCTGGCATTGCTTGTAAGATGGAGATTTACAATCTTCAATTTTGACTTCTCATGATAATTTCATGTCTAGAAAGCTATGTTGAACTGTCGGATCAAGTCCAAATCTTTCTCACTTGCCCCGTACTTTCCATCAAATGTAGAAAATTTGATGGACTTGCCTCCTTCTTTGAAATCCTTTCGTCTTGATTTGTTCTTCCTCCTTTTGCACCTAGAAGATGAATGCTCTCGGAATGAAGAGGAAGAAGAAGAAGAAGAAGAAGAAGAAGAAGAAAAGGAACTGGAGGAAGATGTGCTTTCTACTTCGTCTTCCATGAGACTTTGGACTCCTTCCTCTTTTCCTTGAATCTGAATACCTTTGGACTGAAGGAGAACTTCGGGAACGTTTTCTTGAGGCACGATGCTGCCTAGGAGATTCGTTAGAAACTAAGGGAGATAATCGGTCAATTCCTTCTTTGCGGAATGTGGAACGTGCTAAGACATCATCTCCTCGAACAGGTGCTGAAATCAAGGTATCTTTCTCAGGGACTGGAACTCCTCGATTCTTTCCTTTATGAATTCTTCATCGAGATCTTCATTAGGTGCAATAGGGCGTCTCCTTGTAGCTGAGCCGCCTCGTTCATAAACCATGATGTGGGAGATGGAAAATTGAACCCACTGAATCAAACTTGACTGGGCCTAAAGCAATTAATTGCAAAACCCCTACTCCTTCCAAGGAGGTAAACGCTTACGGGTGAAGATGGGAGCCGGCCCGATGCGCGATGAAGTATGGGTAGGTATGGCTCTTGGTTGTACACTAGTCAAGATATGACCCCAAAAATACTCAAAATAATATAGCGGATTTAGCCCGACGTGTCTTCTTCAACATCGCTGATATCCCATGCAACTATCTTGCGCCTGCTAACTCCACTTGCCGCTGCTTGAAGTCTATTCGGATCTGTTCAAGGAGTCTTTTTTTTTTTTTCCCCAAGAAAAAGACTTCTATTAAGTAAGAGAAAAAACCCGCGAGAGCAAGCTCAAAGCGGAATACATCATGAAATCATGAGGATTAAAAAACCCCCTCAGAGTGCGGTGGAAAACAACCAAGGCTGAGGCTGAAAGTGCCACCTCAACCCTGTAGTAGTTTCAGAGAAGAAAGGAGAATCCTTCCATTCCCTGAAGAAAGAAGCCCTCCTAGCTGAGGCTGCACGGGAGTCCCCCTGCATACCTGTCCATACGGCCATCAAAGTATGTACGATGTCTGTCCAGATACTAGCCAATGTGTGCGAGGGATGAACCTGAGTACCCTCCAAAGCCTCTGTGCATCTGGCTCTCCAGATATGCCAGGATGCTATGCTCGCTAGAATCTCCCAAGAAGTATCCACAGAGGCATGTACAGCTGTAAAAGGAAGGTGTGGTACCACATCCAACGAACAGGACTCAATCCGATGACGTCGAACCGAAATGGCCCGAGAGGAGTCAACTCCCTCATAGAAAACCTGAGGTCCTGTAAGAGAAAGCCAAGCCACCGAGCCCCATGTCATGAACAATGGTGAATGGGCAAAGTGACTGAAAATCCTGGCTACCCCCATCCAAATCATCCTCGCCTGTCTGCAATCCCATAAGCAATGCTGAATGGACTCCGAAGCAGAAAGGCATCGAGGGCATGTAGGGTCGGCTCCGAACCTGGACCTCCAAAGGTTCACTGCAATCCCTCCATGGATAGAAAGCCAAAAGAAGATAGTGATCTTTCTATTCCTGTGGGATTTCCAGAGTCTCCTCTAGAAGCACCTCTGCTGATCCGCAGTAATACCAAAAGTCTCCCAATGAGGAACTCTGGAGGGTCTCCAACCTCTACTACTGAGCTGATATCTCCTGGCATTACTGACCGTGTAACGAAAGAAGGGGATGCTCTTCTCTCGATGCCCTGCGTCAATCCACTCCCACTCTCCGGGGTCCCACTGCAAATACCTGATGGGAACTCCCCCATAGAGCCAAAGCCTCCAAGACCCGGTGGAGAGTAGCCGGGGGTCTGGGTCTAGGAACCACTCTGAATCTGATCCCTGCATCAAAAGACCTACAACCCTGATAGGCTGAAAACCAGACTCAAGAAAGATGTCCTCTCTGGACCTGAGCAATCTGCCACCATCCTGGACACTAAAAACCAAAGCATCCTCCTGTGCATCTCGAAAGGCCAAAACCTGAAGCGGAACCCCGCCTCTCGAAAAAGTACCTGCCCAAGTGGAGGAAGTGAGTGGCATATCATCTGTGTCTACCCAAACCTCTGGAAGGGCTGCCTCAATCTGCAAGATCCTCCCTGCACTCCCTCTGAGATGTCCTGTCAACCTTGATTTGGTCTCCTCTGGAAGCCTGCGGAAAGCTTTCCAAGACCCCATAGAAGATGCAGGTCCCCTTTCCCACCTGGACCACTGCATGTAGAGTGAGGCACCCAGTGGTCTGCCATGATCATCTAAAATACTGTCATTCCACATGATGGGTTGCCTATCAATCTCTTCCCAAGAGGAAGGAGGAATCCTCCGAAGAGTGCTTCTAAAACTGGCCCAAGCTTTCAGAATGGCAACCATGAGAGGGGACGAAGGTGACCTGAGGTGTGCTGTGGTGAAGATCCATCTAACACTGCTCATCCAGTCTCCTCCTGAAGAAGGTGTGCACCTCTGTATGCTGCTGATAAGAAAGTCCTTCCACGGTTCCTGCCCTGGCATAAGTCCCCGCACCACCATTTTGCAAAGTAAAGCTTTGCGCTGTAAATCTGGATCAATAATATTGAGACCCCTTCCTGTGTAGGGAGGATGAGCATATGTTTGGCCTTTTCTGGATGCCAAGTCATCCCTCTCATTTTCCCCGGGTTTTAACACATGAGCCTTAGGCCATAAGCTCTGGACAAACTCGTCCACTTTTTGAGTTTCTCTAATCTCGGTCATTAGAGCACTCTCTAATACCATGAAACTCAGGTTCTGCATAATGCGAGACAACGCATCAGCAACCTTATTATCTTTCCCTCTTCGGTACCGAATCGTTAAATTAAACTCCTGCATGAGCTCTGCCCACCTAGCTTGTCTGCGCCCCTGCCGCCAAGCAAAATAAATCCAATGCTGTCCTGAAAGAAGTGAGCGTCTGTGGAGTGGCATCCAAGTAAACTGCTGTGTCATCAGCCAACTCACTGTCAAGTAGCTCCTCTTCCCTTCTGATGGGAAGTCTCAGCCCAAAGATGTCAGCTTGAGATCTAACATAGATACTTATAGCTTCGGCCACGAACAAAAAAAGGAAAGGAGCAAGGGGGCATCCCTGACGGACTGATCTCGAAATCTGAAAACTCTCACCCCTTACCCCACCAATAAGTACCTGGCTGTGGGCTGATCTGTACAAAGAGGAAACACCTCTGATCCAAGCATCAGTAAAGCCAAAGCGTAGAAGGGTGCCCTCCAAAAAACCCCAATCTACTCTGTCATAAGCTTTTTCAAAATCCAAAAGTAGAATGGCAAGATTCTGGCCACTCTGCATGGCCCACTCTGAAGCTTCCCAGAAAGAAAAAATGTTATCAAAAATGCTTCTGCCATGCACAAATCCCGTCTGAGTGTCATGAATGAGATCAGGGAGAAGTGGCTGCAATCGGAGGCTGATAGCCTTGGCCAGAATCTTGTAACAAGTCCCCAGAAGTGTGATAGGCCTCCACTGGGACACTAAATTTCTGCTACCTCCTTTTGGGATAAGGTGGATGAGACCCTCTATAAGCGACCCACGCATCTCACCAGAGTCCCAAATGGCCTGCAGGGCTGACGTAATATAGTCTCCAATCATATCCCAAAATGCAATGAAAAAAGACGGGGTGAGGCCATCTGAACCTGGGCACTTGCCCTTGTGAAGGGCTGAAAGTGCAGTCCTGAACTCTGTGTTGGTGAAAGGTGCGTCGAGTAGAACATGCATACCCGGATTCACCAACACAGGGATGCTCTGCCAAATAGCCTGTCTAGCATCCTCTCTATCGTGTGTCTCAAGATCAGCAGTAAGAAGGGTGGCATAGAAATCTGAAGCTATGCGTAAGACATCATCAGGCTCTGTCTGTAAAACCCCATGTGAGTCAATAAGCTGGGATACACTCTCTCTACTATGTCTAGGGCGAAGAGTAGAGAAAAAGTGTTTATTGACTCTACCACCCATCTGAATCCAGAAGGCCTCCCGTGCATGAAAGGCATACTCTGCTCTCTGATCAAGCAATAACTGCAGATGAGCCCTTGCTGCAGCAAGGCGCTCCTGAATCCAAGCATCTAAAGGCCGTTTCTGCTCTTCCCTTTGCAAAGCTGCCAACTGCTGGCGAACACCAATCTCACGTCTGAGAATATCTCGTCTCCTGGTACAAGCAATTGAGTGGTAGAAGTCGCTAATACCAGAAAGGGCAGCGGCTACATGTGATGGATATGGCTGCCCACCCTGGACATGAGCAAACCATATCTGCAGGGCTGCCTCTGTAAGGTCCTCCTCTGTGTAAAAGGCATCTGGAATCCTGATGCTGGCAGACCGGCCTCTTAAGTGAGGCTCTGAGATAGCCAGCACAACAGGGAAGTGGTCTGAAGTGGAAACCCCAGCAGCAATGCATACCGATCCACCTCTGTCTAGTGCCCAGTCATCTACATAGAATTTGTCAATGCGTGCATGAATAGGCATTTGTTGCCTCCTATTCGACCAAGAGAACAGGAGGGACTGTGGCTGAATAAGAAAGGCATCATCACACCAAGTATCTCTGCCACAGAAGTGAAAAAGGAAGGCATCCCAAGCTGCTCTCTCCAAAGAGTGAAGTCCGCCTTCTCTACCCCCTTTTTTGTTTGACGGTAACTCGACCATGTTAAAGTCACCTCCAATCACCCATGAATCCACAATGGGGGCCCAGGAGAGCAAAGTCTTCCACATAAGGACACGTTCCCCTCTAATGTTGGAGGCATACAGGTTAAGGAAACCAACCTTACGCCCTCCAATCAAAAGAATAATCCACTGAGCTCTAGAGGGAATAATGACTCCGTGTCCAACAACTAAGGGGAGAACCGACTGCGAAACTGAAATAGAAGTGCCCCCCCTGGTGCCCAAGGCAGGCGACCAAAAAGTATGGCCAGAAAGCAACTTGCCTGACTTGGCACAATCTCTAGAATCCAGCTTGTGCTCTTGAATAAATAATATATCAATGGAACCCCTAGTAACACCTGGATGAAGCTGATCCCGGATCAGCTGTCTACGGCGGCGATGTGGGACGCCACCTAGGCCCTGTATGTTCCAACTAATAATCCTCATCGACGGGAGGATGTAGAGTGGAACACCTTACCCGACCTAGTGGCGGAAACAAACCCCTCAACAGGGGAAGGCCTCCTACTCGAGGAGGGAGGGATGGAACCAAGTGGTGGAAAATCAACAGGGGAAAGAATCTTGGCACCTGAAGAAGAAGCCCTGTCAACAGGAAACCCAATCACTGGCTCCCCAAAAGTAGCGGGCACAAACTCCTCCTCTGGGAAATCTGAACCCTCTGCCAAGGCTGAAAACGAGTTCCTGTGGAGCAAGCCAGACACCGGAGTGCGAAGGATCCCTTGTGAGGGAAGAGGATCAATAGTGTAAGCTGTCCCCTTCCCCCTATCCAAGGGAGGAAGTGAGGAATGCTCTCTATCCTGTGTCTGCCCAGCCGCGGAGACCTCTCCTGCCTCAAGAAGAGCATCTGGCACCGCTGGATCTAGGGAAGAAGCTGCAACCGGGGAGGAGGTCGAAGCTTCAAGGAGTCTTTGGACCGTTGCCACCAAGGAAAGTAGCAAAACCGCACTCTGATACGACTGAAACCAAACTGCAGCAATGCTAGGCTCCCTGGAATCAATTCGCAGCAGGTCTAGGTGCCCTAGAGTGAATTTGCAGCATCTTTGGTGGGCACCAGGTAGGGCTGGAAACCCTAATCGCAGGAAGTACAAATGGCTGAAACAGAAATGGCAGTAGGTTCTCTCTTTCGTACGGCACTTACACGTGCAGATGATACAAGATCTTGGAGCTAGAGTAAATTGCAGTTCAGCCTGGAGAAGAGATAGTTGATTCCCAGCAATAGATAGAACTCTGGGAGTGGGGGAGAGAAGACAAAAACACCACACTAGGGCCTAGAAATAAGGGCTGGACCCCTCTGAAGGTCTTTATTGCAATAGAATAATATTTGTACAACTGGCTCTTGAGAGAGCATGGAACTGAGTACAACTCTGAATACATCTGGCAGGCCTTGGCCCTTTCTTTTATAGACTTGGCCTAGCAAAAAGCTAGGGCCTGCTTTCTAAAAGCTACTTTTACATAAAAGCCAAGATTTAGGATTTACTTCCTAAATTGGAGGCTTTAGGTGTCTTTTTAGTCTTGTGGGCCCTCTTTTTAAAGAGGCGCCCCCTTGTCCTTGCTTTAGAGCCTTGTGGGACCTGCTTTTTGTGCATTTTCTCCCCAATCTTAGGTCCTTGTTGCACTCTCTTGGGTCCTACACATTGCACAAACAATTTCCAACACTCTTACCCATTAGAGGTTAGCGAAATGCATGCATTCCTAGTTCTTGGACTCATCCTCACAGTTCCCTTTTACCAATGCAAAGCAAAAGTAAAACAATAAAACTTATTCATAGTTAACCAAAGTCAACATTCTTTGACCGAAGTCAATTTATAATAGAGATTATACTTTATTTCTTAAGAGAAGTACCAAATGGTAAGAAATGTTGCCACATGAAAAGGAGATGGCACTTCATCTTGGAAATGAGACACCAAAATCTACAAAACATCCTCTATGAGGCCATCCTCTGAATACTGGCAGAGTGGCGTCTCAAATGAGGTTCAAAAATCAACATAACCATTAGATGATTGGGCATTAGACAAAGGCGG
Source organism: Dipteris shenzhenensis (assembly GCF_047967505.1). Taxonomy (NCBI): domain Eukaryota; kingdom Viridiplantae; phylum Streptophyta; class Polypodiopsida; order Gleicheniales; family Dipteridaceae; genus Dipteris; species Dipteris shenzhenensis. The sequence continues at coordinate 395,256 of NW_028239847.1, read as the reverse complement.
CCCATTATGCATTGCAGCATGGGTTTCCACCTCTAATCACTTAACATAAATTCGTCTATCCGCGCATGGATTTTTACATGTAGTCTCCTGTTCGACCATGAGAACATGAGCGAATGAGGCAGAGTCTGAAAGGCATCATTTGTTCAAGCTATCTCTGCCACTAAGCTAGAAAAGGAAGGCATCCCAAGCTGCTTTCTCCAGGAAGTGGATGACACCTTCTCTTTCTATCTGAAGACAACTCCATCATGTTGAACTCACCTCCAATAATCCAAGAGTTTGCAATGGGGGCCCAAGAGAGAAGTTCCTTCCCATGATCCTCTCTATGTTGGGGGCATAAAGGTTGTGAAGACCAACCGCATGTTCCCCAATCAAATTTTTTTAAAGGAGACGAGAAAGAGAGAGAGAGGAAGAAGAAGAAGAAGAATATATTATCGTCCTCTGAAGACCAAAAATCGGCCTATGGGACCTGAAACAATACAAAACCTTACATACATAAAGACTCCTCCCTCAAAGGGGAGGGTAATAAGAGAAACTACCTTTATGTCTAGGTGAGTTTCTGTGCTTGAAAAGCTTAGATACAAATGTTCCTAAAGCTGAGGGTGACGCCTTATGTAGCAAATCAGCCAGTCTGTTATGTCCCTCAAGAAGAGAGCTGAACTTTTTCCTAATGTGTGCATAGTAAGGGCATATCATTACCACGAGAGAGAGAGAGAGAGAGAGAGAGAGAGAGAGTTCACATGATTTATGAAAAGTGAAAAAGCCGATACATATGGTCTTAGAGACAAGTAAACATGTTCTGTGCTATGTACAACACCATACATGGCGTTCTAATGCTTATATCATGTTACATCCCTTTAAAACTGAGGATGCTTCACTTTAGGCCCACAGTCAGTGATAAGTGATCTTTCTTCTCTAAAGACTACTTATGTGCCCTCCTAGCTTCCTTGATTATGTGGCAATTGCCCTTGCAGAATTACAAGGAACTTGCAAAAGGGCTTCTCTGCTTATAGTGATACTGGACCCTGAATAAAACAATCTGTTCAGTTTGTTGGAACTTGTTCTTTCATCATTCTAGAGAACTGTTACTTTCATTTACTATTCTGATTGATGGAAATTATGTGACTTTTGCTTGAAAAGCAGGCAGTATGAGGTGGATCGTTTTTATACGTTTCTTGTTTTTTTGTGTATTTTGTTTAATGCAATGTTGTCCTCATGAGTTTTTAATATACGTGTATAATGAATCCATCTATGATCAGCAGATTATTCTGCCTTTGTTGAGGGAACAGTTGGAGTATGCAGTACAAAATCATGCCACACTGGAAGCAAAGTCTTGTGTCTTTGCTCTCTGCAGCTCGCTTTGGGTAAGACCACCAGTTGCGCCACCAAATTAGTTGTTCACTTTGCGTAGACAGTGTATAGACCAGTTATTGACATAAATTTTCTTTTCAAATGTGTAGTTAAGAGGCAAGCTGTCTCTCTACCATGAATCTATGGTGCATATCCAAAGCTTGCTGGTTCAAATTTTGTTATGGCCTTGCATGCCTACTGATGAAGGTCTTCCTCTGATGCTTTTCCTCTGATAATCATTTTGGAAACTGTTTCTCGAAGCTATTTTTGTTTTCATATTAAGAAAAGCGAGGCATTTTGTTTTTAAAATCTCTGTTTGGTGAACTGCTGGTTTTCTCCCATTAGCGTCATCGTTTTGTGCAATTATATCATATCTGTCTTCTTTAAGAAACCACTGATTAAAAATGTAGCTATTTCCCTGTTGCATCTATGATGTGCGATTTCATGCATATTCCTCCTCCTTGTGCAGATCTTACAGTAAGTACTGTGTGTATTCTTTAGGCATCCTTGCATATTCACACTTTGACTTGCAAATTCACTTAATTTTTCTGCTTATTTTGCTAAAATAAGAATATTTTTGCCCAGAGAAAATTAGATATTGACAAGCAAATTTTCCTATTTCAAGCATTGGTTATGCTAAAACCTGAGGAAATTTGTGCCCATCAATAATTTCGAATTCTTATTCCAATCTGAAGTAGTAGTAGCTCGCTTTGCCACAGAAGTAGCTCACATTCCTTGCCCTGGTGCCCCTGGCATATGAAGAGCCACATAATCTGAAAACGACAGATGAGTTGGTCATATAAGCTTGGTGCAGCGCTGACAAGGCCTCATGAATGTCCCATTGCCCTCTTGTACCCAGGTGCTGGTGTGGCATACGACCTCCTTTCACATAAGCACTAGTATAGTACGCCCATATAAGTTGTATCTGAGCAGATCTGAACTCTATGTAGTGCATGCATCTCATGCCAAATCCTCTTATAGGCCTGTAAGTTCCATACGGAGGAGCGATTCCAATTTCCAACAGCATGTACACAATGTTGACGTGTGCCAAGTGGATGTTGTAGAGGTTGGCCTCTATCCCATGATTGTAAGTCATTGGGTGACCCAAAGACATCGCCAAGTGTTTGGCTGAGGGGCTGATGGAGAAGCTCTTGCTGACGAACAAGCTTCCCAAAGGTGGAAGGCTTTGTCTGGTTGTGTAATGAATTTTCACCATGATCATTAGTACGCCCATCCATCAAGTATAGTCTTGCACAATGTTTGCTGCTCAAAATTGTCATGACAGCCGTCTCTCTTTGGCTGTTGACAGTCTTCATCTCTCAGGTTGTCATTTCTATGTTCCACTGTGCCCTCATTTAAGCGTTCGAGTATTTGCAGCTATAATAAACATGGGAATACTGGTGTTTGTGGTGGATGCTCTTCAAGAATAGCATTTGCATGGCTAGTCGTGTGTTGGTCATTGTCATGCTGCATCAATTTTGTAATGCATTTTCGAGGTCAAAACTGTTACATATTACTTGTGCAGCATCGTTCTTGCTATGTCCATTATAATATATATATATATATATGTATCCCTTTGCTTTTGTTTTCAAATTTTGCATGTTTGGAGTTTTCAAGAGTGTGTACATTTAGTTCCTACCTTGCATAGACATGCATATTGGCTTATGGATTTTTTGTTAATTTCATTATTAGGTATCTTTTCTCCTTGTAGGGTGTCTTCTTCACCAAGCTGGCTGTTGTCATCCACATCTTCTGTGCATTCCAAGACTTTCATGATAATCTCCATCATTGAGCTGCCATTCCTTGCTGCTCCTCAATGCCTTTCCCCTAAATAAGTTTTTAACTTGCTTGGGCTGTTCATCATCCAAGGTTCTCCCCTTCTGATGGAAGATCTTTATGTGTTAGTCTTAGAATTTGTGACTGGAATTTCAAATCTACCCATTAGAAGCTCTCTCATTGCTTTTGTATGAGTACTTTTGTTGCTTTTGCATAAGCCTATGCAAGTGTTCTCTAGTTCTTGGCCTCTTTGTGCAACCTGCAATTTTTGGCATGCCTTATCAAAACTGCCATCCACTTAGGAACAGACTTCATGAATTTGGAAAGGCGTGGAACCTTAACCAACCATGTGCATATGTATACCCACCACGTCTATCCTTTGGTGTGCGGATACTATCCCAAATGCCATGCATTTTTTTCTTACTAGAGTCGTGGACATCTTGGAGTACCTGTCTTTTGCCTTCTTGAAGCCATGCAAGTTTATAACATGGCCTACTGCGAAAAAGCTCCAAAATGGCCTAATGTTGCAGTAGTTATCCCTTACATGCAGTGAGAGAAAATATTACAAACTTGTGATGAGTACTTGTTGGGCTAGCTTGTGTGCTAGTCCCACTATCTTATTGTGGTGTTCCAAAATCTCTTTCAAGTAGCTTCCTAGCCTTTTGAGTGGCTGCTCCAGCAGATAATCTCTGCTGCCCTGCTGTCCCCATAACCTTTTGTGATGTGTGCATAGGCTCTACATTGTAGGAGCATGCTGCTCATTTTCTACCGCCCTTGTGGGGCAGGTTTCGCATGTTCTTTCCTCTCTGGGGATCGTGGGGCTTGCCCACCTACCCCTCTCTACCTCGAGATCATGGGCACTAGTTCTGATTTTGCAGATTAGATGCTTTTTAAATATTGATATGTCTTCCCTGAGGTATTTCTGCGTACATAGCTGTCCACTGAGTTAATTTCCTATTTGTAGAACTGCATTTTTGTCCCCGATTTCACGAAGTTTCTGTAGCATTTTCTGCATCACTATCTCCCTGATTTTGCATGCATCTTCTGGTACATCAGTGGCTGTTATAACCTAAGATTCCATCCGCTTCATTCCCTCTTTGTGCCGATCCATGATTTGCGTAGCTTTCATCGTCTTTTATGGCATCCTATTGAAATCCATCTTCTCAACTTTGTTGAGGTAAGCCATGAATTGACATAATGCTTTCCCTCCTGAAGGTATCATACCTGTTTCAGCCAGTAGGATGGGGTAGGGTGTCTGTGCCTTAGCTCCTAACTCCACTATCAAGAACGTTTATGTAAAGTTTCTATTCTTTTCTAGAATGTCCTAGAGAGCCTGGGGGCAAGGTGGGCATCCGTATAGGAATATTGTCTGCACAAGCATGGTGTACAAAAATTTTCTCATTTCCCAATTCCACAAATGTGCCTTCGTGCATTTATTTTGGAAGCTATATAAGTCTTTTAAGCCTCCCAGAATCCTCCTTTCCACTCACGCATTCCATTTGTAGTTGTATGTGAAATCCAATCCTAGATATTTATATGTGTTAACTGTTTCCAAGGGCTCCCCTTCAATTGTGACATCCACTTTGACATCCACTTGTTTGTTATGTGTCCCAATCAACATTACCTTTGTCTTATCTATATTGACCTGCATTTCTGGGTGTTTGCAGAATTCTCTCATCCAAATGTGCTTGCAGGCTCTCCTTCTTTGCGACAAATACCACATCATTTTCATAGATAAGCATTAGCAAAGTGTACCATGCAATCTGAACACCTTCCTTGCTATGCATTCTCATCCACTCTTCCAAATCCATCGATAAAAGACCGAAAAGTGTTGGTGAGAGGGGACAGCCTTGCTTAACCCCTATGTCACTGCTTATTACAGCATTCCCCTTGGAGCATGACCCATCCACTAGCGGTTGTGCTAACTCAGCTAGAACCTTCTCATAGAGTCAGTATGTGGCTTCTTTGAGAGAGAGAGAGAGATTTTATTAAAAGTGTTCGGAAGACCAAAACGGTCTATGAGACTAATAGATAAACTGATACAATGAGCTGAGGGTGGAGCCATTAAGCGGGCATCAACACCCATGGTGAGTACAAAAGGAAACCCAAAGTCTTGAATCATAACATCACGAGTACACAGTGAGAGCTCTCTTGGAGTGGGACAAGTAGGAGTATCAACTCTGAGAGGGGGACGTCGATGTGCGAGGTTGTTGTGGTGGCATATAGCTTGTGATAGATCGTTGGCAACTATCAACACGTGTTGCCTGCTGTGGTCTCTTGTCTATAGCCCTACGACGAACGAGTGCTATCGTCACTCCTGTGGGTAGGTCCCTTGGTCTAGTAAACAGGGAAGGGAGGTCCCCTAGTGTGATATGCCCCTCTGTGTACCTGAATGTCTGGCATGTCTCAAGCTCTGGCTCGGGTCCTCGAGGTTGTAGTCTCCATGTGTCCTGCTGGTTGGTGTCGTCAGGTTGGAAGAACTCAATGATCGTGCTCTGAGTGGAATCTGGTTGTATGTCATGGTCCCCTCTATGTGCTATGAGCATCCGCTTCCTATGTCAGACAACCTCGTGGACGAAGGCCGCTAGGCATCTATGGTCTGGGTAGGATAGGAAGCTGGATTGAGAACCAAGTCCATCTCTGAATAAGGCAGTAGTAGCGACCTCTGATGTCGTAGTACACAGGGCATGTGAATGCAAAATGCTCCTCTGACTCGATCTCCCCAGAATCACATAAGGTGCAGATGCGGCCCTCTCTAGGTATGCCCTGTGCCTGACCACTCTCAATACGGAGGCAATGTGACGAAACTCAGAACTGCCCTATAGATATCCTCAAGGCGTGAGGAAGGTGGATCTGTGTGTACCCTGGTTGATTGACGAAACCCTCAGCTGAGGTCCGTAGGCAGTGGTCCCTGTTAAAATTGATCTTCACAGGAAGCTCATGAGGTACCAAACAAGTTCTGAATGTGTGTAACTGCAAGAGATCCTCTTGGATGACCTGGTTGACCTCGTGATAGGTGAGTGGGATAGAGGGGGCCTCAACACTATACTGGAAGGGAGATAGCCTATCTATGTGCAGTCCCAAACTCTCAAATCATCTACATGTATGTGCGTACCAGCTCCTCTGATCATCTTCTGTTGCCAATGCCATGGAAGAGGATAGGGCCAACGAACGGAAGCGTGCGTTGTCCTGTAGTGTGGGTTCCATACTGTCTAATGCAGTAAAGATATGTGATCACCTGAAATGCCGCATCAAACTGTAGTGGGGATACCCCAAACTCACCAGGAACTATCTGATGTGGGACTGAAGGCTTACTACGAATCATCCCGATCCCCGAACTCCTCGTGTCTCTCGGGTCTCGTCTCAATATGTTGTCTCCCACATGTATCCACTGACTATAGGCAAGGGTCACTCTAGACTCTAATATGTCTTTGCAAGTCAGGGACACTGTCCTCTGAGTCTCATAGACCCCGCCCCCCTATGCAGGGGGACCACAAGGTGCTTGTTGTGGACCTATCAAAAGCCGTCCATCTCGAACTACTACCCACTTTCCCTCTCTCTGGGTGACATCTGGCTGATGTAAGAGGATACGCCTCTCCTCTACCGAGAGTGGTGTGAGATCCTCATCTAAGTGGATCTCTGGGTGGGTATGTAAAGCTGAGCGTTTGCGTAATGTGAGGCGAGCCTGGGTGTCTCTGAAGCAGATGATGAGACATTGCTCTCGCTTGGGATCTCACCCAGTGCGTCAGGCTCCCTCAATCCAATGCTTCTGAATCCCGAGAGTGGAGGTCATGATGTAAATTGCGTCGTCCATGGGGGTTGTGGTTGTGCGGGGGATCCCACGTACCCTGACATTGAGTGCCTTGTTGGCCCTCTGCTGCTGCTCTAGAATTGTGGCTGAAACAGTGGCCTTCGTAGATTCCTGTTTGGCAACATCCATCCACTTGGTAGTCTCTTCAATGGCTGATTGCATGCAAGCTATATGTGCTTCAACTGCCTCTACAGCTGGTCCGTTGTGTGGAGCTGTCCCCTTGGCTTCCATCTCCTTCCCAAGCTGGGATATCTCCTGGCTAAGGCTGTGAATAAGACGGTCTTGTTCCGCCTCTCATGTACGAAGATGGTGTATCTGTAGAAGGACACCATTCCAATAGTCCGATGGGATCGTGAGGCCATGAAGTGTGTAGAGAATCGAGATGTGGTGTGAAGGGGGGCTGGAAGTGGAGACTGATGGGGAGACAACTGCAACGTAGGTGTAGTGAGGCCAACTAATGAGTGGAAAGGTGGCTGGGTAAGGGGTAAAGGTGACAGGGATGAGGTATATGGGGGGAAAGGGGCATAGTGGGTCGGGCTAAGAGGAGGGATGAGCTATACTGGGGGGGAGGGGCATAGTGGGTCGGGCTAAGAGGAGCTCCCCTCAATCTCAACACCAAGGGTGGTGATGATATAACAAAATCTCCTGCTGTCCCTGGCACTGCCATAGCTAGAGATGGTGGGGCCGTCACCTCCAAGGATGATGTAGAAGATGACCCTGAGGATGATTGTGATGGTGAGGCAGAAGCTGGTACTGATGGTGATGATGTAGAGGCTGGTGCGCAGAGGTTGGCATCGGATTGGAACTTGATTGGGCGGAGGCTTCATTAGTTGCTTTTTGTGTTGCAGTGCTGTCAACCTTTAGGTCAATTCTATTGCTTCGTTTATTCACATCATCTATCATAAGTTGCTTTTGCTGTGAGAGAGAGAAAGAAAGAAAGAAAGAAAGTGTATTATCATCCACTAAAGGCCAGAATGGGCCCATGGGACATCAAGAACTCTGCGTACAAGATAGCACAAAATCAACATGCCACAAGGAAGAGGCATCGTCGAATATCATCTAAGTGCTACGCAATACAATGCAAGTGAAAGTACATAATGTCGAATCTGAGCCTAAATACAAAGTAAACTAGATGCAAGGAAACCGCCCCTGGGTGCAAAATGGGGGGATGAGTACAATATGCCAATGCAAAGATACAAGTCCAGGTGTCACGGAGTCTGAGAACCAAAATAATACTGGAAATCCTGTCCATCGACTTTGCCTCCTGCTATGAGAGTACAAATCTGAGCAAAGGTGAGGTGAGCGGCTGGTGGGGTGAGATCTCCATGAGTAAGTCTCCTCCGAAAAGCTGCCATCATCCTGGATCGTCTGGAGATGAAGCGGCGAGTACGTCCCCTATGTAACAAGATCCTGCGGCGTCTACAAACCATCTCATATGTACATCCACAGGGTGGAGGCATGTGTCCTGTGTGAGCTCTGACCTCCTCGTGCTCCTCCTGGTCTCTGTCCTCTGGTATAGCGTGTGCCTGAGCTCTATCAGGCTGGGCTCTATCACGCTCCGGTCTGTGCTGATGGTCTCTGAGGTAGTCTCGTCGAAGCATAGTGGCCTCCCTGACATAAAGAGCTAGGCAATGCTGATCCTCGTAGTCCATCACTCGTGAGAGAGGTCCAAAGCCATCCGTGAAGAGACAGTGGAATCTACCTCTGAGCTCATAATATAGCGGGCATCTGCAAATGAAGTGCTCCTCTGACTCCACCTCTCCCATGGTGCAACAAGGGCAGATCCTGGTCTCTCGGCCTGGTCGCCGTCCATCCTCCATGCGTCGCATCCTACCAGCCTCTATCTCGAGCTGATGCGAAGAGACTCTAAGCTGGCCAAGGGCAATCCTCAGTGAGTGGGACATGTGGATACCTGTATAGCATGGTGGAATGACAAATCCATCCTCTGAGATCCGAAGGAAGTGGTCACGATATGTGGCCTTCTTCGTCGGAAGCTGCGTGGGATAAATCCAAGTGCGATACGTATGAAGCTGCAGCAAGTCTGGTCTCGTGACTTGGCTAAGCTCGTGGCGAGTCAACTCGAGATGAGGGGCATCTATGCTGTATCGGAAGGGAGGCAGTCTATCCATGTCTAGTCCAAGAGATGTGAGCCACCTAGTGAGTCTGAAGTACCAGCAGTATCGGGCCCCAGATCGTGCCAACTCCATAGAAGATGCAAGTGCTAACCATGGCAACCGAGCTCTGCCTGCTGCTGAGTCTCCAAACTCCCTAACCCTGTGCAAATACATGACCGACTGAAACGCTACATCCAATGCAAGGGGAGTAGCTCCAAACTCTGCTAGCATGATCTCGTGCGGAACTGTAGCCTTGGCCCTAATGAGCTGAGAGAACATGATGATCTGTAACCTCTCTACTCGTCTCCAATCTGCAGCGCCGAGGTATCCTGCCCAGAAAGGAGCTGCATACATCGCAGCTGGTCTCACCAATGTATCAAAAAGCAAGGATTTCGTATCGGGATGCTGAAAGTGGGACTGAAAACACTGACGCTCAAGATGAGCCAACGAAGCATACCCTTTACTAATCCTATCTCGTGCTGCATATGTCATGGTGAAGACCGGTCCCCTGAAAACTCCCCCAAATAAGTGTACTCTCTAACAAGCTCAATGGGCTGTCCGTCATAAGTGAAGCAAAACTCATCCGTGCTGTAAATACGATCAGAGGTGTTGAAAACCATAACCTTGGTCTTGCCAAGGTTTACGGTCAGCCCCCTGTCCTGGCAAAACCTGTGGAGTGTCTCAATATGTGCCTGGAGGCCCTGAGCAGTAGAGGAAATGAGAACCACATCGTCCGCATACAGGAGGATAGGAATGGAGGATCCTGAGAGAGTAGAGCCCACACCGCCTGTCATCTGTACAAACATCTCTAGCTCATCAATATATAGTCCAAAGAGAGTAGGAGAGAGCGGGCAACCCTGCTTCACCCCAATCGTGCTGCATACCTCCTCTGAGAGCCCCTCACGTGTCCGAACCTGACCAGTGACCCTCTCATACAAAGCCATGATAGCCCACTGTATCTCTCCACTGAAGCCCATCTGGCGAATCCTCTGAAACAATCTGAATCTCGGAACTGTGTCAAATGCCTTCCTGAAGTCCACGAAGCAACAATAAAGCCGTTGCCTTCGTGACTTCGCCTCCTCTACCAGTGCCCTGAGTGTGAGGATGTGGTCAAGTGTCGAATGATCCCTGCGAAATCCAGCCTGCCCTCTGGCTCTGAGTCCTGTCGTCTCGGCATGGTCATTTATACGGCTTTCCAAAACTGATGCATAGATCTTGGCCATAACGTGGCCAATCATGATGGTCCTGTAATTCGACGGCTCCATAGGGTCCCCCGACTTGTGGATAGGTACTATGGTATTGCCTAACCAGGACTATGGTAGGCCTGTACAAACAGACTCATTGAAGAGACAGGAAAGAACAAAATCTAAGGCATCAATCCCATGGATTACATACTCCGCTTGCAATCCATCATGATCCTTAGCTCTCCCGTTCTTCAATCGGTGGACTGCTGCACAGACACTCTCTGGTGTGAAGAGACTAGATGAAGCTGGCCTAGGGGAATGGGATAAATCGATGGCTGGCTGATCTGGAACATCGTATAGAGCTGAAGTATATGCAGACCAGACACGTGGATCTATGAGGGGGCTCTGAGACTTCGAGCGGAGGAATTTTCTCCATAATTCCTTGGAGTCACAGCTGAAAAGCAAGCTTCTCAGCTCCTCCTCATTCCGGGCTAGAAATTGGCGTTTCTTGCGCCTAACCAACCACTTGTAGTCTCTCTTGGTTTCGGCAAGGAGGGGAGACTTCTCCTTGGTCTCAAGGTGAAGTTTCCTGCGGAGTTCCTTACACTCCTCGTCATACCAACCGTTGCAAGGAACAAGACCAACCGGTGGGGGACTAGACGAATGACATGTGGCAGGGAACGACATGTGAGCGGCAGAAACGAGTGAAGTATGTACAAGTTCCCACCGGTCCTGCGTGGATGGCAGAGCATCTAATAGATGAGGACAGAGTAGGCGGCTGAGGTTCTGGCTATATACATCATCAAACTAGTGGTCGAAATGAACCTCATAGTAGGGTTGGCGGTCGTGATAACGAGGGGTGGGTGGGTCATGGGAGACATGAGTCAAAGTAAAGTGGATGAGTGCATGGTCGGCAGAGGGCATGAAGGGGCTAACAGTAAGGCTATGGATGGAAGGGACTAGAGTCGGGGGACGTATGATGTAGTCGATCACGCTAGTACCACGCCCAGAAGCAGAAGAGAATGTAGGCATGGAAGACTGTGGCCACCTGGACAAGCCGTTATAAATGACCATACTGTGCGAGGTGAGGAGCTCCAGTAACTGATGTCCCTGATCTGTGGGCTGTACTGTGCAATCTGATGAAGTCCGACAGAGGCTATCATCGTGAAATGCTGGGAGTATCACCGGATCCTCCATGAAGTCATAAGTGAGGGCCTGTGTGTCTGAGGTCCTCGCGTTGAAGTCTCCTAAAAGGATGACTTCTCCGCGATGTGAAAAATCCTGCAATGTCCGCTGAGAGATCCTCAAATATGGTCTGGCCTGGTCCAGTGGAAGAATAGATCGACTGCGCTGGGGGGAAGTAGCAAACTGCAATAAAAAGATCTCGCTGAGGGGCTCTGCGGCGAATGCGTACCCACAAGAATCGGGCATGTGAATCCGCTCTCTCGACTGTGATGATTCGATCGAGATGCTCTCTGTACAAAATGGCCACTCCTCCAGATCCTCTCACTCCAAATGTCCGAGTGTGCTGCCTGAAGGTAGATCTCCATGTATACCCTGTCACTCGTGGCAAAGGTCTCTCTGGACTCTCGTGTGTCTCCGTGAAAAAGATGATATCTCTCCCAAAGAATGCCCCCCGTAGATTGCCTGGCTGTGCTGTAAAAGAACCATTGCAGTTCCATACAGCAATGCGTAGACTATCTGACGGGTGGTGTGTCCCATGGGCCCTGTCCCGTCAAGCGGTCGGAGCAGGAGGTGGAGGTGGGGCTGTATCTGCTGGTCTGCCATCTCTAAGCACTGTGGGAGCACGCCTCAAGGTGCCTGTGATGAGTCTGCCATCCCTGATCACTGCCCACTTGCCTTGAGCTCTGGCTGCATCTCTATGAGGCATGAGCGCCTTGCGCTTCTCAACCTGTATCTGAGTCAGATCCTCGTCCATGGAAATCTGTGGGTGGTCTCTGAGTGTCCCTCCCCTCCTGAGGGCAGCTAGACGTGCCTCGGCATCTCTGAATCTGATAATGAGGGGCTGCTCTCTAGTACGATCCCTCCCGACTCTATATGCTCCTACTATGCCATGATCCTGTACTCCCAATGTCTGAGAGACAAAGGTCACAGCCTGTGTCATCGTGGACTCTGTCGCCGAGGGCAAGATACCACGAATGCGAATGTTGAGGGCCTTTGTGGCCCTCTGCTGTGACTGGGCCAATGTAGCTGATACAGTCGATCTCTGAGGCTGTGATGGCTGACGGCGGACGACATCCACCCACTCTGTGGCTCTCTGGACCTCTGTCTGAAGGGAGGTCAAACGCTCCTCAACCGCTGCTACTGCTGTAGTGGGAGATGTGTCTATGTGCTGAACGCGAGTCTCGATCTGCTGCACTCACTCTGTGTGTCCATGAATCTCTTCAGCAAGAGTCCTATGAGTCGCCTGTAAGACCTGAAGATTTGTCCTAATAGACAAGATCTCCCGATCCTGCTGTGTCACTCGATCAGCAAGAGATGCAACATGAGCTGTAAGTAGAGCAATGGTCTCGTCCTTCCTGTGAAGCATCTGAAGGGCAGCTCGGAGGTGGGTCTCAAAGTGCTGAAGCTCTGGTAGGATGTGGCGGCAAGGACAAACAGTGCAAGGCATGGAGGGAGAAAGAGAGGGAGAAAGGGGGGAAACCGGTAAGGTGGGTAGCGGGGATGAAGGAGAAGGCTAGAAAGGGGGAGAGAAAGCGGGTATCGGGGATGGAGAGGAGGGGATGGGTAAAGTCTGTAGAGAGGATGAGGAGGAGGGAGCCTCTGGCAAAGTAGATAAAATAGGCAACAAAGGGGAAGAGGTGACAGAGGGCTGTGAGAGGGAGAGCAAAAAGGGTGGAGAAGGGGTAGGAGAAGAAGGAACCTGAGAGGGGAGGGGTGAAAAAAACTGCGGGTACAAAGTAGCTATGGGCGGAAGATGAGGTAATGGAGCTGAAACCGGTGTACCTGCGACTGGGAGTGCGGCAAGTGCGGGCACTGCGCTGGGCGGAAGATGATATAATGGAGCTGAGACCGGTGCACCTGCGATTGGGAGTGCGGCAAGTGCGGGCACTGCGCTGCCCTTTGAAGAAGATGCAAGTCCTCTTCTACTATAGTGCAGCATATTGGTCGTGGCGGCCATTGATGTTGCTGCTGTTGCTGCTTCTGTAACATGCTCGACGGTGTCGGCCATGTTTAGTTACGGGAAACCGGCAACATTGAAAAGCGGGAGATGGCGAGCGCTGCCAATGCGCGATGAGAGAGAGAGAGAGAGAGAGAGGGAGGAGGCTGAGCGGAGGGGGTGAGCGGGTGAGAGGGGGGGGCTGAGCGGGTGAGGGAGGGGCTGAGCGGGAGAGGGAGGGGCAGGGGGGGGGCGCAGAGGCTGAGCGGGGGGGGCTGAGCGGGTGAGGGAGGGGCTGAGCGGGTGAGGGGGGGGGGCTGAGTGGGAGGCTGAGCGGAGGGGCTGAGCGGGTGAGGGGGGGGCTGAGCGAGTGAGGGAGGGGCTGAGCGGGAGAGGGAGGGGCAGGGGGGGGCGGAGAGGCTGAGCGGGGGGGGCTGAGCGGGTGAGGGAGGGGCTGAGCGGGTGAGGGGGGGGCTGAGCGGGAGGCTGAGCGGAGGGGCTGAGCAGGTGAGGGAGGGGCTGAGCGGGTGAGGGGGGGGGCTGAGCGGGAGGCTGAGCGGAGGGGCTGAGCGGAGGGGCTGAGGGGAGAGAGAGAGAGAGAGAGAGAGAGAGAGAGAGGAAGAAAGAAAGATGGAAGAAAATTAAAACAGCAAATAATTAAATCTCCGAAATTGTTTCTTCACGAGGATGGTCCAAATTTAAGCTCAAGGGTTGCTATGGGCAGCCCTTAGGTGGTGGGCAGTCCAACCAAGAGGGCCTGCAAAAAAAAAAAAAGAGCAAAAAAATCAGTAAAATCAGAAAAAAGAGGCCATGGAAAGCTCACCCGATCAGAAAACCAGAGGGGACAAAGTCATGAAATACAGCATAATTTGGACCAAAGGGCAGAAGTAGAGGATGTGAATGCCAAAGCATGTCTATCCACTATCAAAGAGGCATGTAAGCTACAAGATGCTGAAATTGAATGCTTACAAAAGAAATTGGAAGAATACAACAAGGATGAATTTTCAAACATACGTGCTCAAATGAATGACGACATGAAGGGATGGCAAGAAGAAATGCATGCAAAATGGGCAAAACAAATTGGGAAAATGCAGATGGATATGATGCGAGATATGGACGTGGAAAACAGTCTTCTCACATCCAAGATAGAGAGCTTGGAAGCTCAGGTGATTAGTCTCCAAGACGAGAATGTAAAATTGAAGGCAAATACACACTGAGATGATGGGGAGCTTCAGTCATCCCTACACGAGGAGCTAAACATGATTAGGGAACAAATGAAGCAGCTCAAGGGGGCCAAGGGAACTTCAGAAGAAGAAGGCAAGATCATAGATGAAGTGAAATCTGAGAATGAAAAACTCAGAAAAGACTTGGCATTTTTGCAAGACACTATGAAGGTTAAACATGCTGAATTCACCTAGAAAATCAAGAAAGGAGAGGCTGCAATCTTGGAATGGAGAGATGTGGTCATGAAAGGTATTGTTGTTCCCAAGAAAGAGTTCATTTCAGATTCTCTAGAGGAGGATAAAAGGAGAAACAGTAAAGCCCTAAATATTTTAGTCCTAGGTCTCACAGTAGGAGATACTCCTATGGCAGATGCAAATGCTTTGTTCACCAAAATCGGTGTGAACTTGACATGTGAGACAGCTTGGAGAGTTTGCAAGCCCGATGCACCCACAAGGCCACTTGTGATGAAGCTCTGAACAGCCATGGATAGGAAGAGCCTCATGAGCACGAGGGTGACCTTGAAAGGAACCCGGATCTACCTGGACGATGACCTCGCCCTCCTATAGCAGGAACACCGTAGGGAAGGTATGGTACACGTCATGGCAGCGAGAGACGCAGGGAAATGGGGTGCATACAGGGATGGTAGGGTGATTATCCGAGAGAGAGGAGATCAGGACCAGGGGGAGAAGGAAGAAAAGGAAGAGAAAGAAGAGGGTGCATTATGACGGTGTCGGGCCAATGTGACACAAAGTGGACTGAGAATTGCAGTGTGGAATTGCAATGGCACACTCTGGTCTGATCCGGGTGGTTTCTTAGAGACATACACTGACAGAGACATGGTCTTCTATATCAAGACACATGAGAGCCGCCCCGAGAAAGGACTGCCCACTGTGACAGGATATACATGGGAGTCATCTCATAGGAAGGAGACAAGGAGAGACATTGGTGTGCGGGGTTTGGGAGGAGTGGCTATCCTCTTTAGATCACACATGAGACCTCTCATATCAGTGGCATGGAGAGAGGAGCATGCGTGACACATGTGGATACGAGTCCAACTACCAAACGCACGATCAATTCTCATAGCGGTGTATTATTTCCCCCCAGATACTTCATCCTATGCACGCAAGGTCACCATAGAAGGGCACAGCCCGTATGAGTTGATTCAGGATGATATCACGGAATTCTCCAGGTAGGGGGACATCCTCCTTCTTGGTGACTTCAATGCACGCACAGGGAACAGGCAGGTGGGCCTACTGGACTTTGCATCAAATTCCCTCATAGTACCAAACTAGATGCAGTTGAGCTAGGGATAGTGAGACACTCTACAGATGCACCACAAGTGAAAGAGTATGGATGACATCTACGTGAGCTAGGGGCTGTTCATGATTTGATCATTTACAATGGTCTATAGAGATGGCCATCATTTGGTGGTCTCACTTGTTTCCTGCATGGCGAGAGACAAGCACAGTGGACTACCTATTGGGTCCCTTGGCCTTTACCTCACCGATATACGACTTTATTGTGCCCCCTCCCCCACTTGGTGCTGATCACTCGAACTTAGCCTTTTGTATCTCTACCACTATGCCAGTCTCAGGGAGGGTTCCCCCCACGCCCACTCGTGTACAGGTTCACTTTGATCGTGCCTTGGACCCCATCTATATGAGCAACCTGGCGAAGGAACTTCCAGTCCTACTACTTGGAGATGATGTAGACCTCACCCACGCCTCAAACACCCTTGCCACAGTAGTCATGGACGCAACCATCAGGTCTTTCCCCACGACTCAATCTGCACGTGCCTCACTAGGGAAGATGCCACAGAATCCTTGGTATGATTATGAGTGCAGAGAGATGACAGCTCACCTCACATGTGAGCAAGCCCTTGGCCACTTGACATCACCCAAGGCACAGTGGATCTCACGGCGATTGACACGTCATAAGCGGCGGGCCTTCCTCACACACAGAATGGACGAGGTGATCAGTTCATTTCAAGGGGGGGATCCCACCATTGGCTAGGGGCTTCTATCGGAGGGGAAGTCACCTATACCCATCTCAGACCCAGGTGTTTGGCACACTTATGAATTGATGAAGAAAAATTCGATGAACCCGCCCATCTTTCGTTCCGCTTCCCTGGCAACATGTTTTTTCGAGGGTCCAATAAAGAAAACAACAGGATTTGCAAAACCTTTCGCATTGGAAGCATGCTCTCTTTATGATGTCCAGATGTAGGTACCACCTGATATGTCCACTATGCCCAGGCCCACCACTTGCCACTTGTTCACTGCACAGAATGTGCGGGCTGCACTCAGCCGGCTTCATAACCGCAGAGCACATGACCATGAGGGGCTACGGACTAAGAGACAGAGTTTGCCATGACCCCTCTCCAGGTTGATGCCATTTTTTAGACAGTGACTTTCCTCCACAGAGTTTGGGACCTACCTCATGAGAGACTTTCGAGGTTGGCACTAGAGTCCTCCATATGACTAGCAGAGAGTGGTAGATATAGCATGGTTTGCACGCATCACCGCATGGTTTGCCAGTCACGGCATTCAGATGGATCGACTTTGTAACATGCAACGGTTATCTGATCGTGTAATTCACAGCAAGACCTTCTTTAAACCTTTAGCGAGAAATGAGCGTTGTTTACCATAGAGAGAGGAAGGAGATGAGGGTAGAGAGAGAGTAGAGTCGACAACTGATTGGGTTCCTATACCCACTGAGGGCCCCCTCCCCCAATCAGGGGAGGATTTGCTTTATACTTGGAGAACTGAGAAATACAAAGAACACTCTTCAAGAGAGCACGGAACACGCTTCTGAAGAGCTCACTGTGCACTCGTATAGCAGATCCAAAGACCTGAGAGGCAACGCCGACCAATACCGAGACCTTGATGCTGTCCACACTGACGATGTAGGACGCTTCTGCAAGGCAAGGAAGAGGCTTGTGCTGTCTAGCGGAATGCAGGGTTACTGCGTGAGTGAGAGAGTGAAAAGCTAGAAGTGATAGATCCTATGAGAGAACTGAGAGATGACGGAAATATAGAGCTGAAAGTGAGCTGTGTAAACTGTAAAAGAGAGCTGAGAAAGCTGAGGAAACAGTGTCCAAACCTCTCTCCGTTTGCTGGTCCAAACCTCCGACTGTTGTGCTGCGTGGTCACTTTCAGATCAGGCTGAACTGATGGCCAAGGGACTGAGGCTAGAGCAGGGCCAGATATGAGGATCTCAGGGGCTGCACAGGAAGCTGAAGTGGAGCTGTAGGAGGACTGAAGGCAGGAGCAAACTGAATGAGAAAACAGGGCAGCCAAGGGGCCCTTTTATAGGGCTGGACTGAGCCAACCCAGTCTGTAAACAGACTGACTCAGTCTGTTTTACAGACTCAGTCTGTTTTACAGACTGGCTGGCCTACAACCAGCCTATAAAAAGCCCTCCCTGGCTCATTTGCCAGGGGAGTTTTTGGGCAGCCTTTGCAGGCTGCCTTCCCTGCTTACCTGTCCAGCCTTTGGGGACCCTAAAGGGACTCCTAACCTAGGCTAACCTAAACTATAAGATGGAAACACTTAACCTACTATTCTCCAGTGGGTACTAGTGAACAAGAACTGACTACCGACTTGACCTAAGGCTGAGAGACTGACCTATGTAGCTTGTGCTTGACTGTCCCTGGACAAGGGCTCACAAAGGGGTCACAGCATACGACAAAATCTCCTATCTGGGAACTATAATGCACTTGTCGATGTAGCCAGTGTGTCACCTTGCACCCAAGTGCAGGGGTGCATGTGACATTCCCTCCTTCTTAACTTGGCGGTAGGTTCATTGCTTCCAAGTAGTTTGCCAATATCTAGGGAAACTCCTGGAAAAAATCTTCGTCCAACCACACTGCTTCATGGGTACCTCGATCACGGAACTTGGTGTAAAACTCCCGGATCCTGCGTCCTGACCCATGCTTGAATTTATGAAGAAGGATCTGTTCTGGCTGCAAAACTTCGGCTTCATCAAGAACTTCAGGTTTTTGCTCATCGGAAATCTCTGAAAGAGGAGGCCCAAAATATGGCTTCAACCAAGCTACATGGAACACGTTGTGCATAGTCCAACTGTCTGGTAGGCGTAACTTCATTGAGACATCATTGATGTTTTGAATAATAGGGAATGGTCCGAAGCTCCTGAAGGACAGCTTAGGGCATCGCTTGCCCACCTGCTTCAATCGTTGCTTGATAATGCGTAAATACACCCATTGACCCTCTTTATACTGGACATCTCGTCTGGATTTGTTAGCTTGGCGTGTATACGATGCTTGAGCTTTGGCAATGCGGCTTTTCACGGACTCCGTAATCTCTGCCATGGATTCGGTGGTTTTGTTGGCTTCAAGAGATGGAGACACCATCCGGGTGAGGAGTGAGGTAAATCGCCGTCCAAACGCCGCTTTTTAATGTGTACGACCAATACTCGAAGAATAGGTATCGTTCAAAATGGCTTGCACAAGCGGAAGAAACTGCTCCCACTTTCCCTGAGCATCATGACAATATGATTTCAAAATATCAAATGCCATACCATTATACTTTTCCGTCTCGCCGTTCGATTGCGGATGGAAAGCGCTGGACATCTGCAGCTTAGTACCAAAATTATCAAACAAGGCTCACCAAAAGTTAGACGTAAACTTAGAGTCCCTGTCGGATGTGATGGTCTTTGGCAACCCTCCAATGGGATACCAATACTTGATAAACAAACGAGCTACATCTTCAACGCTGGCCGTTTGTTTGCATGTTCTAACTCCCCCTCCATAGACTTCGAAAGTCGATAAGGGAACTTACTTGGAGGTGTTGAGTCCGGAAGTAGATCGATGCGATGGTCTTCCGGTCGGTTGGGAGGTAGCTGGGGTGGCAGATCATCCCGGAGCATGAAGTCTTTGAACTTGTGGAGTAGATTCACCATTGCTTGCCCCATCGAAGGAGCGGCTTGAACTGCAGTGATCTAGCACTGGACATAGACAAGTGCACACATGGCACCCTTGTGGACGGCGCGACCTGCTTGAATATGAGAGATTAATGGAATCCCTGGTATGCTCCGATCACCACGTATCACGGCGGGCTCAGGTAAACCTTCCACAATCGTGAAGGTGTCTTGCCGCCAATCAGGCGTTGGAACATGCTCACGGAACCACTGAATCCCGAGGATCATGTCGCACCCCATCAAAGGAGTCAATATAAAATCCCGCGTAAACATGGCCTTTTGAACTAAAAAAGTGAACTGGATGGCCTTATTCGTGATGTGTGTGCACAAGCCGGGCGTGAACCCGTCCACTGCAAGCTCGTGAGGCACCAAGGTGCACCCCACTGTCTTGGCAAGCTGAGGGGAGATGGCATCTTCTGAACTCCCCATATCGAACAGGACAATTAACTAATGCCTGTTAGTTGTGCCATACGCTCGAATGAGCGCCTTCTTTTGATCTGAGAAGTCACCCTCCTTCTTACCTTGAAAGACCACCATGGGAACGACATTCAAAGCAGGGAAGACGGCATTCGTAGCTGAGGATGGAGGTGGAGCTGGAAGAGCCAATACGTTAGCGATGGACGAAGTAGGTGCTTTCGCAGCCTTTTCGGCAAGCCACTTCGGACAATCCTTCTTGCCATGCCCAGCGATTTGGTGGCAATGAAAGCAGCAATGTTCTTGGTGATACCGCTTCTGCTCGTCGGGCTGTAGATAGCCTCCTGTAATACCCGCTTTAGCCTTCTCATCCGGAGTCATCTTTGGCTTGGACTCCCTCTTTTGACCAGAAGCCTGGCCGTCTTTCTTTTGGAACTGGTTGTCCTTCTTCTAATCCTTACCCGTTGTGTCGTTTGACTGCTGCGGGGCTTTGGAATCTTTCTGGACCTGCTTGGGCTTTCCCCCGTTCAGCATCATCTCCTGATTCTGTGCGAGAGTCAGCGCCCGCTCGTAATCTGTCGGGTCGAAGTTCCGAAAGGTAAAACGTATGTTCGTGTCCAAACCTCGAATGAATTGCTTCATCTTGGCACTCTCCGTCACGCCCAACTGTTGCGCCAGTGTGATGACCTTATTACTGTAGGTCAACACAGGCAAACCATTCTGGGAGAGACGAGCAAACTCATCCTCCAGGTTAAGCATATATTGGGGTGGGAGAAAACGGGCTTTGAGGTCGGCCACAAACGTTGCCCAAATGAAATTCGTCTTAAACGTTTTTGGGTCAGTATGCTTACTAGCCCAATGCGACGTTAATCCCATATGCAATGAACTCAGTGCATAGCCCCTTATGATCCTCTGCTTGGCCGTTATGAAGTTTCATTACGGAATCCTTCACTCCCCCCTTAGTGAAGAGGGTGCAGGATGTGGGTCGTGGCATATGTGAGGTCAGGAACTGGCTGATTTGGGATGTTATATAGTGTGCATGCATAGTTATGCCAGACCTGAGTGTTAGTGAGTGGTGAGTGTCCGTCTAGAAATCTCCGCAAAGAGTCCTTGAGTTGTTGCTAAACAAAATGTTCAGTAGTTCCTTCTTGTTCCGGCGAACAAAATCTTGTTTCTTTCTACTACCAGGCGACGATACTCGTGTAGTGTCTCTGGTTCACTCGGAAGATTGTTTTTGGTTTCGAATCTAAGTTGACGGCGTAAAGCCTTGCACTCATAATCGAACCAGCTATTACAAGGTACGGTCCTGGGTGGTGGTGGGCGGGTGGAGTGAGTGATGTGAGGCAAAGCGTGAAGGACAACCTCATGTAGTGATCAAAGCAGCACGGTCCTCTAATAGGGGTGTGAAGTCAATATAAGCGAGAAGTATGTATAGACGGCCCGAGTAAATAGGTGAGTGATCGTGGTCGAAGCGTATGTCATGATAGGTGGAGTAAGAAATCAATGGGGTGGAAGGTGTTGTGCGACAGAGAGTGGAAATACTAAAGAATAAGTAGGTGATCAGCTCTGAGGGGAAGAGGGGCCACAGTAAAATCAGTGATGCGAGATGTGAAGGCAAGGGATCCCATGATGTGATCAACAACGCTAGAGCCTCCCCCATGTGGAAAGCATGTGAGACCACCTGAGGCGGGCCATCTATCAAGACCATTATAAATAATAAGATCATGCATCCCATTGAGATCCAATAGGGCCTGCCCATAAGATGTGACCGGGACCTTGTCTGTCAACCGAAACCCAAAGCATGCGTGCTCCCTCAAGGTCAATGTCTGGCAGTAGAATGGAATCATCCTTGAAGTCGAGGAGTGGTACTTGACGGGTTTTTGTCCTCGTGTTGAAGTCCCCAACTAGGAGGACTTCTCCGCGGCTCGAGAAGTCAACAATGGACTGATAGAGAGCTACAAATGGAGATGTCTCAGCCTTATCTCAAATATCTCTAGCAAAGTGGGAGGTTTCAGGAGGGAAGTAGCATACTGCAACAAATAGATTCCGGCTGCCATGTGTCGGATCCGGATCCAAAGAAATTTGGAATGTGCATCTCTCTGCTCTACTGAAATGGTCCCCAAAAGGGTGAATTTGTAAAGAACTGCTACTCCTCCTGACCCTTGTACCCCCCCTATGTCCCTAGTCTCATCTCTGTAGGGTGACTCCCATGTGTACCCACTGACTACTGGTAGTGGGCGCTCCGGACTCTGATGTGTCTCTGTGCAGAAGACTATGTCACAACCTGTATAGGATTCTGAGTTCCTTGGTGAGAGAGAGAGAGAGAGAGAGAGAGAGAGAGAGAGAGAGAGAGAGAGATGTATTACTATCCGCGGGAGGCCTTGCGGGCCTATGGGACAAAGTGCACAAACATAAGACTTACACAAGCCTCAGTGGGCTGGACCATAGGGTGCACTAGGGCCCTTGCTGAGTACTGATCTATTATGCTGATCTACTGAGCTCAAGAGCTCAATCAAAATCAAAATCAAATACAAACTGCAAACTGAAGCAATATGAGAGCTAGGACTTAGAAACCAAAGCCTGGCACAGTGGTGGCTCTCCAGTGAGCCGTGAAGATATCCTAGCGACTGTTGAGCTGTCTCACGCTATGGCAGGGGATGCGGTCCCCTCGATCTTTGAACTTGCTGACCTATGTCTACAGTGACCCTCGTCTCTGTTGGTCTCCCCTAAGGAAAGCTGTGATAGGTCAGGCCTCAATAGAATGTGCTCTAGGCGCTCTCTGTCTCGTGCGCAGTCTTTGCATCCTTCTCTCGGTGGCACCGTTTCGGCTCTCCCTACTAATCCATGTTGCCCTCATATCAGGTAGCTCCTTCTCCTCGACTCTGTTGTGTCCCGGAGCTGACTCAAATGTATGGAAGTCTGTGACACGTCGCTATGCTCGGTTGTCTGAGGGGGGGGGGGGGCATAACACTTCCGGAAGTCTTACCAGAGGCCTAGGGCCACTGATGCGAGAAGCGAGTAAGACATGCCATAAGTGTCACGGATGGTATGTAGGCGAGTGCTTGTTGATGGTGTCAACTATGTGCAAGTGGTACAAGTGCTGAAGTGATGTGAGCAAGAAGAAGACCAAAGCGGAACAACATCACGAAAGCCAACCCTCGATATGAACTGCAAGAACTTCAAGCACATGACACAGGTCCGTTGTACCAGGTGAAGGGAGAGGAGGGGGGAAAGAACACAACGGAAAGAGATTTTAGAGTAGCGAGCAGAGACGGAGAGTAGCATAACTCATTACAAAGCAAGATGACGGGTACACCCCTAGAAGATACACACGAGGCGAGCTCTTGACTCTAGCCTCTCACTCCTTCACTCACGCCCTGCTAGAATCCCTCTCCCCTTTCCCTTTCCCCCTCTTCACCTTCTCCTCCTCTGCTCCACCCCCCGCTACCAATCTCCTCTCCTTCTTCCTATTGGATGTCTTCTTGCACCCTTAGCCATCCTTAGCCATTCCACCGTTTGTGGGCCGCTTTGTCCTTGATGGCTTCCGCAACACTCCAGCCTGTCCTGGGTCAGTGAATCCCATGCTCCATGTGTTCTCCTGCGCTCCTGACACTAGTTGGTTGAGAGGGTTGGTGCACCACCTATGCCTCTTAACTGTTGGACTGCTTCCCATGTGCACCAACAGGTGTATCCCGTGTACCATTGCGCCAGTACTTCCCTCTAATTGACTTTGACCATGGTGAGTCGAGGTTGAGGTTTGGCACTCTTCAGTCATGTGTTGCTTCCGTCATACCCAAGTCATGTCCAGGTCAAGTCATGTCCAAGTCATGTCCATGCCATGTCCATGTCAAGTCATGTCCAAGTCTGTTCCATGTCATGTCCAAGTCATGTCCATGTCAAGTCATGTCCAAGTCTGTTCCATGTCACCAAGATGTGAACATATGTGAACACGCTGCGACTAGGCATGACCAAGGTCTAACAACTTGGCATGTTGCTGAGGTGACCATGACGTGACCCAGGTGTGACTCTTGGTGGGTCACCATAAACTTGAGTACAACAGATCCCCCGCCACTATCATTCACCGTCCCGGTGAATGACTGAGGATCTGTGTGAGAGAAAGTTAAGTGTAAATTACAAATAAGAAAGTGACCTTGTGGTTGACATCCCAAAACTGAAAAGAAATGGCTCATGGCCTTACAACTGTAAAACTGAAAAAAAAACACTGGCTCATGGCCATACAACTCCAAAATTCCTTATTTTCATGAGAATCCAAAGGTACAGAGCTCGCAAAAAGAAATGCCGAACTAAAAGATCCAGGAGCTACTGCTTGCTGGATGAAGGTCAGGGAGGGGGAGGGGGTGGGTGTGCTGATGTTCCGGGGCTGGTCCTTGCCTCTTCCTCGACTGTGTCCATGAGGTTGCGGATGTCCTCGTATTTGGATTTATATCTGTGGTATCCAGACCTGTAATGATCACATCGAGATTTGAGAGCAGCATTTTCAGCTTGCAGGCCATGGAAGTTGTCCTGCAACTTGGAATGTGAAACTTGGAGATGGTCCTCCTCCTCGAGAATCTGCTTCATCTGACTCCGCACCACCTCCACTTGTTGATCCACAGTATGCTTATCCTCAGCCAGTGAGGTGTATCTGTCCTGTAGGGCTGCAAGCTCCCGCTGGATGTGAGCCTGTTGGGCTGAATGATTGTCCTCCAAAACTTTCTTGGTGGCTGTCCACTCTGCCTCCTTTGCTGCAAGACATTGCTGAAACTCGTCCTGCTGAGTTTTCCACGCAGCCTCCGTTGCCTGTAGAATTGCTCCCCACTCTGCTTCTTTCACCTGCAATGTTGTATCCCATTCTTTATGCATGCTGGCTACCTGCTTCTCATGTTCCAAGCGGAGGTGTTGCTTCTGTGACAGAAGCTTGCAAACCTGACCCGTAGTATTAAAGAGGGAGGCACCCATCTGAATGAAGCTGTCATCTATAATGCGCTGAGCCATATGAAGGGATCTTTTAACCCATGCATACCTGTCCCGATAGGTCATTCGGTCAGCCATGTCAATAAGTTCGCCATATTCCTCGAAGGCTGCTTTCATCCCCTCTTGCTCTGGGTCCTCGAGAGCTGCCACTGGAGCTAGTGTGTCGATGTCTAGGTAACAGCTTGGAGCTTGGGATACTTTCTTGTTGGAAGCGATTGTCTCTTGCAAGGGAAGTGTGAAAATTTGGTCCAGGTCCTCCTCCATGCAAACAGGAGACGGCTTCCGCTTTAATGCATACAGCAGCCGTTTGTGTTCCTTGCTCTGTTCCTCTATCTGGGCCTCATGGGTGAATAGATCTCCTGAGGAGGTTGCGAACTAGGTATCCAACATATCATTTTGAGGAAGTGGAGGACAATCCGCTTGAAAAGGTATCTTACCCCCTTCAAAAATAACCTCGCTAGGTCGAGTTTCCAGTAAGTCCTGTTCAGCAGCCTCCATACTTGGTTCAGGGGTCAGTCGTCGAGACACCCGGGGTGGTGTCTTCGCATCACCAGTGGCTCCCAAAGTAAGATTCAAGTTCAATAACCTGTGTCGCTCTGATGCCTCTCCATCAAGAGATTCCAAGGCAGAGGTGCCTGCTACCGTAACTTCTGTTGAGGGATCCCCTTGAGTTGGGGGGCCAATGTGCATATCTTTGCACCCTACTGACCCTAATGAGATGATCGGAGGGGGAATGGTCATGACTGCGGGGGAGGTAAGTGGTAATGTCATGCCATGGTGGGTGAGACCTGAGGAGGGCAGGGGAGTGACCGGGAGAACATCATCAGGGAAATCAAAATCTACCTCGAAGGGGATGGATGGAGAGGCGACTCCTGCATGAGCAACGGATGGCAAAGCTCCAGAGGCTGGCCCAAGAGGGGATGGCTCAGAAACCTGTGCTGCAGATGTGGGTGGAGCAAGAGTGGGTATGGAGACTGGAGAGGAAGAGAGGACAGAGACTGATGCAGCAGAGGCCGAGGATGCTGGGGCCGCACTAAGGGCCAGTGGAGCTGATCTCAAGTGGGGGATCATAGGAGCGGAGGGTGGGCGGTGAGGAGAAGATGAAGTATGTGAAGGTGGAGGAAAGAGTGCAGGCGTTGCAGCCCGCCACTGGTGCAAGAGGTAGGTGAGGTGAGGTCCACAAGTACAGGTGTGTGTGCTTCTGCGTGTGCGATTTCGAACAGTGGCCCGGAATGTTGAATAAAAGAGGGATGCAAAATCATACTGAGTGATGGTGAAGAGAGCATTGAGAGCAGGATGGATACCTTTCGTAATGTAGTAATGCCCGGGTGCTGAATAGAAGCGAGTGAAGAAGTAGCGTGTGATCACTGCTTCTCTGCTTCCACCTTCCAAAACCTTTTTGCAATCATATCCCCTCCTGTTGGGTTTGCACTGTGAAAGGAATGAAAGGAGATGTGGTGAATCGTCGGAAGGAGGCTGAATAGGGAGAGCAGGGAGCCCCATGTACTGTGAGACCAAATTGGGTGTGAGAAGCTGCCTGGAGCCCATGAACTCAAAAGTGTCTGTGACAGAGTCATAAGATCTGATGAATCCTGTACACACTTCCACATCCACAGGAGGGAAGATGACCTTGTCGAACTCAGTTAGACCCAGGGTCTGGATCTCGAAAGATGTCAATACCGAGGATAGTTTGAGGTTTGGATCAAGAAGAGGTTTAAACATAACCCGAATGTGGGAGAGAGGAGGGGTGGTTATCGAAGGGCTCTATATCTCTGTTGGCCCACCCGACCCTTCTGAATGTGGTCTTCGTGCAGAGGGGGTGCCCATGGTCGGAAGAAGAGGCACTGGAGCTCTGAGAGTGGAAAAGAACCCCCCGCTGCTGTCTTGATTGTGGTGGCTCTCCATCCGAGATGATAGTGATGTCCGGACCAAGATGGGGATGCATCACTGATGAAGACGGCCTTGCTGATGAAGTCGGCCCTACCGATGAAATTGGCCTTGCTGATGAAGTTAGCTCTGCTGATGAAGTCGGCCTTGCTGATGGAGTCGGCCCAGCTGTAGAGGCTGTAGGCATGGGTGAGGTCATGTGCACTGCAGAGGTTGCCTGAGACTTCATGGCGGTATAGAAAGGGATGAAGAGCTTATCTCGGGGCAACCGTGGCTTATACTTGGACTTCTTCTCGAGCATGAAGAAGAAACAAGAGGTGAAGTAGGAGCTAATGACGAAGCAGGAAGGGGAGCTGATGACGAAGCAGGAAGGTGAGTGATGACGAGGCAAGAAAGGAAGCAGGAAGGGAAGGGGAGCTGATGACGAGGCAAGAAGGAAAGCAGGAAAGGAAGGGGAGCTGATGTTGAAGCAGGAAGTTGAGTGATGACGAGGCAAGAAAGGAAGCAGGAAGGGAAGGGGAGCTGATGACGAGGCAAGAAGGAAAGCAGGAAGGGAAGGGGAGCTGATGACGAGGCAAGAAGGAAAGCAGGAAAGGAAGGGGAGCTGATGTTGAAGCAGGAAGGTGAGTGATGACGAGGCTAGAAAGGAAGCATGAAAAGGAGGGAAGCTGATGTCGAAGCAGGGGGTGAGCTGATGACAGGAAGGTCAAGAAAGGGAGGGAAACTGATGACGAAGTAGGAAGGGAGATGATAACAAGAAGGGGAGCTGAAGCAGGAAGGTGAGCAGATGACGAGGAGTTGGCCAGGTGATAACGAGGAGGGGAGTCGATGACGAGGTCCAGAGAGGAAAGCTGGCGAGGTGATAGTGAGGAGGGGAGCTGATGACGAGGTCTGCTGAGAAGGGAATTAGCAACCAGAGTGACTGCAAGGTGATGGAGTCAAGGAGAACGCAAGAGGAGAGAGATGGAGCTGGAAAAGATAGGACACAATGGAGAGGTGGCGCAAAGTGGAAGGAGAGAGGTGGCGTAGTGGGTTGGAGTTGGCCCAGGGTGGCGCAGAGTGGAGATGGCGGAGGATGTGGAGGTGGGCAGGGAGTAGGAAGCTGGCAGGAGAGAGGGAGTGGGGCGTGGCCGTGGCCCAGCCCAGCAAAGTAGGGGAGATGGCGCAGGGTGTGGAGGTGGGCAGGGAGCAGGAAGCTGGCACAATTCACTAGAAGAGGGGCTGCCAGGAGGTGGAGATGCGATCCAAGGCAAGATGGTGAAGCAGGGAGAGCTGCGTGCAGCAAGAGGGGCTGCTGAGATGGGGTTGCGATCCAAGGCCAGGGCTGCCAGGAGGATGCGCTGCAGATTTCGTTGCAGATTTCGTTGATGGAGAAAGCTGCAGGAAAATTCGTTATGGAGGGAGGGCTGCTATCGCTGGTGGAGGGGCGGGGGGCTGCAGGAGAATTCGCTATGGAGGGAGAGCTGCAGGAGAAATCGCTGGAGGGGAGGCTGCAGGAGAATCGCTGAGGGAGGGAGACGGGCTGCTATCTTGATGGAAGGGGCTGCAGGAGAATTCGCTATGGAGGGAGAGCTGCAGGAGAAATCGCTGGAGGGGAGGCTGCAGGAGAATCGCTGAGGGAGGGAGAGCTGCAGGAGAAATCGCTGGAGGGGAGGCTGCAGGAGAATCGCTGAGGGAGGGAGAGGGGCTGCTATCTTGATGGAAGGGGCTGCAGGAGAATTCGCCATGGAGGGAGAGCTGCAGGAGAAATCGCTGGAGGGGAGGCTGCAGGAGAATCGCTGAGGGAGGGAGAGGGGTCTGCTATCTTGATGGAAGGGGCTGCAGGAGGATTCACCGATAGAGGGAAGGGAGCTGCGTATGGTTTCGTTGGAGGGGGGGACAGCCACAAATACACAACCAAAGAGATCCAAATTTAGGAAAGTAAGCCAAAAATAGCATGAGTGGGCTGTAAGATGCGATGGATGAGCTGATCCCAAGGATCCACGCTGAGTTTATCCAGATGCTAAATATAGCACTGGTCGGAATTGGGAGGTGAGATGAAGGACCGACGCTGAATTTGGTGGCTAAATATAGCCTTGGTGGGAGGTGGTAGGTGAGAGAAAAAGCGGTGTGGGCAAGAGGAAATATTTGAATGAAAACGGTGGGAAAATCGGAATTTGAATTTTATTTTCTCCTGTATAGGCCATTGGACGAGTGTGTCATAGGGGTGAATGAGGCTGAAGAAGGGATGAACCAAGGGTGAACCAAGGTTGAACAAGGGGTGACATTGGTGTGCCCATGGGTGACTGAGGGGTGAACAAGGAGCGGCAAGGAGGGACCAAGGATGAACAGGGGAGGAACAAGGGGTGACATAGGGAGGAGCATAGGTGACAGAGAGTGAGCTTGGGGGGTGACATAGGAATGAACAAGGGTGAACTAGGAGTGAACAGGGGTGACCTAGGAGTGAACATGGGTGACAGAGAGGTGAACATGGGGAGTTGACATAGGGGGGAGTTGACAAAGGAGTGAACAGGGGTGACCTAGGAGTGAACAGGGGTGACCTGGAGGTGAACATAGGTGACAGAGAGGTGAACATGGGGAGTTGACATAGGAGTGAACAGGGTTGACCTAGGAGTGAACAGGGGTGACCTGGAGGTGAACATAGGTGACAGAGAGGTGAACATGGGGAGTTGACATAGAAGTGAACAGGGTTGACCTAGGAGTGAACAGGGGTGACCTGGAGGTGAACATAGGTGACAGAGAGGTGAACATGGGGAGTTGACATAGAAGTGAACAGGGGGGACCTAGGAGTGAACAGGGGTGACCTGGAGGTGAACATAGGTGACAGAGAGGTGAACATGGGGAGTTGACACAGAAGTGAACAGGGGTGACCTAGGAGTGAACAGGGGTGACCTAGGAGTGAACATGGGTGACAGAGAGGTGAACATGGGGAGTTGACATAGGAGTGAACAGGGGTGACCTAGGAGTGAACATAGGTGACAGAGAGGTGAACATGGGGAGTTGACATAGGAGTGAACAGGGGTGACCTAGGAGTGAACAGGGGTGACCTAGGAGTGAACATGGGTGACAGAGAGGTGAACATGGGGAGTTGACATAGGAGTGAACAGGGGTGACCTAGGAGTGAACATGGGTGACAGAGAGGTGAACATGGGGAGTTGACATAGGAGTGAACAGGGGTGACCTAGGAGTGAACAGGGGTGACCTGGAGGTGAACATAGGTGACAGAGAGGTGAACATGGGGGGTTGACATAGGAGTGAACAGGGGTGACCTAGGAGTGAACAGGGGTGACCTGGAGGTGAACATGGGTGACAGAGAGGTGAACATGGGGAGTTGACATAGGAGTGAACAGAGGTGACCTAGGAGTGAACAGGGGTGACCTGGAGGTGAACATAGGTGACAGAGAGGTGAACATGGGGGTTGAGATAGGAGTGAACAGGGGTGACCTGGAGGTGAACATAGGTGACAGAGAGGTGAACATGGGGAGTTGACATAGGAGTGAATAGGGGTGATCTAGGAGTGAACATAGGTGACAGAGAGGTGAACATGGGGAGTTGACATAGGAGTGAACAGGGGTGACCTAGGAGTGAACAGGGGTGACCTAGGAGTGAACATGGGTGACAGAGAGGTGAACATGGGGAGTTGACATAGGAGTGAACAGGGGTGACCTAGGAGTGAACAGGGGTGACCTAGGAGTGAACATGGGTGACAGAGAGGTTAACATGGGGAGTTGACATAGGAGTGAACAGGGGTGACCTAGGAGTGAACATAGGTGACAGAGAGGTGAACATGGGGAGTTGACATAGGAGTGAACAGGGGTGACCTAGGAGTGAACAGGGGTGACCTGGAGGTGAACATAGGTGACAGAGAGGTGAACATGGGGGGTTGACATAGGAGTGAACAGGGGTGACCTAGGAGTGAACAGGGGTGACCTGGAGGTGAACATAGGTGACAGAGAGGTGAACATGGGGAGTTGACATAGGAGTGAACAGGTGTGACCTAGGAGTGAACATAGGTGACAGAGAGGTGAACATGGGGAGTTGACATAGGAGTGAACAGGGGTGACCTAGGAGTGAACATGGGTGACAGAGACGTGAACATGGGGAGTTGACATAGGAGTAAACAGGGGTGACCTAGGAGTGAACAGGGGTGACCTGGAGGTGAACATAGGTGACAGAGAGGTGAACATGGGGAGTTGACATAGGAGTGAACAGGGGTGACCTAGGAGTGAACATGACATAGGAGTGAACAGGGGTGACTTGGAGGTGAACATGGGGGGTTGACATAGGAGTGAACAGGGGTGACCTAGGAGTGAACAGGGGTGACCTAGGAGTGAACAGGGGTGACCTGGAGGTGAACATGGGTGACAGAGAGGTGAACATGGGGAGTTGACATAGGAGTGAACAGGGGTGACCTAGGAGTGAACAAGGGTGACTTGGAGGTGAACATGGGTGAATAGGGGTGAATAGAGGTTCAACCTGAGTGACAAGGGTGAAGAGGGATTAAGGAGAAGTGTGTGTCAGAGAAGGCAAGGGCTGTTTCCGTCTTGCCAGAGAAGGAGAAACTCAGTTTTTATTGGTCTCCCACCAAAGAGTGCAACTGGGCAGAGAGTAGAAGCTTGACAGGGTTAGGAAAGGGAATACATTGTTGTTGTTTTTTTTTTTTTGAATAAATAAAAATTCAACTAATAGGAATGGATTCCCAAGGGGCATTGGCCTCGATTGTTATTATTTCTTCGATTGAAGAAATTGTCAGCCTTGACATCGAGGTCGATATCCCCATCATTGTCATGACGATGTCCAGCCATGTTGGGGCGTGGAGGAGTTAGAGGGAGTGGTTGAATCTCAGGGGGGGATTCCGGGTAGAGGATTGGTGGGGGCGGTTATTGCAGCAGAGTTATATGCAGATGTGGTGAGCGTTGGAGTCGAAGGCATTGGCCAGAACGTAGCTGCATGCAGATTGGGTGAGATTTGCCAAGGGTGTCTTGCCACAAGTGCGGGTGTGGATGTAGCTTTGTTAGGAGTGTTATAGTGGTGTTAGTTTGTGTAGGGACCGTCGTGTTAATAATGTGCCTAAGATTGTTCTACGTGTGTAGAGAAATGTGCTGGTGCAGACGGATCATTAATTGGAGGTCATGGCGTGAAGATATGAGCGAATTTGTGTGAAACGAGGCCCACACGGGGGCACGAATGAGCGAGTGCTAGGGATGCCAAAATGGTGTGCAACGGGTTGGAAAAATACCATGTAGCATGGTGTTTTCGTGTGTGAAATTTGGGTTCAAACGGGGTTCAGTTTGGGTCCCAAACGGATGAGTTACGAGGGGTTAAAGAAGGGGTAAAATTTGGGGTTTGGGGGGGTCCTAAGGGTGGTGTGAATGGACTTTAGGTCCAACTGAGGGGTTGGAACCAAGTTAATCTAGTTAGGTTGACTAACTATTTGTCTAGTGAGATGCCTAACAGTTAGTCTAACCTAACCTAGTTAATGTTAAATTGACAACAGTTAGTTCAACTAACCCTCTAAGGGTAATTAACTAGCAGTTTTACTAACCTAGCTAACGTTAAACTAACCTAATGTAGGTTAATACTAACCTAACCTAACCTAACCTAGGCTAGACTAACTAACCTAGGTCAAACTAACCTAGTTAACCTAACGGAACTAGCCTAGTTTAACTAACCTAACCTAACTACAGTTAAATCTAACCTAACGAAGGTTACCTTAACACTAGGGTTACCTTATGGTTGGGTTTTTTTAAAAAAAAAAAGAAAGGAGAGAGAGAGACTGTGGGGGGTTCGCGTCGGCGGCGCGGGGGGGGGGATTTTTCGCAAGGGGGGGAAGGTAGGGGAGGGGGGACGGGAGGGTGGAGGCACACAGAGGGGAAGGGGAGGGCGTGGGAATGAGAGGGGAGGGGGGCAGGGGACGGTGCTGTGGGCGGGGTGGCGAGGGCGGGGGTAGTCAGAGCGGTGCGATGGGCGATGTGGCAGCGGGCACCGACGCGAGCGACGGGGAGGCGGTGTGGAGGGGCACGGGGCGGGCTCTACGGGTGTCGGCCTTCCGAGCAGCAAGCAAGGGCCCTAAGGGTGTCGGCCTTCCAAGTAGCAAGCAAGGCCCTTGCTTAGGTAGGTTAGTGTTAGGTTAGTGGTAGGGAGCGACCGGCGAGGGGGGGGTAGAGAGAGAGAGAGAGAGAGAGAGAGAGAGAGAGGAAAAGAGAGAGAGAGAGAGAGAGAGAGAGAGAGAGAGAGAGAGAGAGAGAGAGTGAGGAAAAGAGAGAGAGAGAGAGAGAGAGAGAGAGAGAGAGAGAGAGAGAGAGGTAGTGAGAGAGAGAGAGAGAGAAAGAGAGAGTAAGAGAGAGAGAGAGTGAGAGAGAGAAAGAGTAAGAGAGAGAGAGATAGAGAGAGAGAGTAAGAGCTAAAGAAAGAGAGAGAAAGAGTGTAAGAGAGAGAGAGAGAGAGAGAGAGAGAGAGAGAAAGAGAGAGAGAGAGAGACAGTGAGAAAGAGAAAGAGAGAGAAAGAGTAAGAGCAGAGAGAAAGAAAGAGAGAGAAAGAGAGAGAGAGAGTAAGAGAGAGAGAGAGTGTGAGAGAGAAAGAGAGAGGGAAAAGGGGGAGGGGGTGGTGCAGATGGAGGGGGAGGGGAAAGGGGGTGGTGGAGATGGAGGGGGGAGGGGGAAAAAAGGGGGTGGTGGAGATGGAGATGGAGGGGGGAGCGGGAGGGGGAGGGGGAGGTGGAGGTGGAGATGGAGGGGGGGGAAAGGGGGAGGTGGAGATGGAGATGGAGGGGGAGGGGGGGGGGGAGGTGGAGATGGAGGGGGGAGGGGGAGGGGGAGGTGGAGATGGAGGGGGGAGGGGAGGGGGAGGTGGAGATGGAGATGGGGGGGGGAGGTGGAGGTGGAAATGGAGGGGGGAGGGGGGGGGAGGTGGAAATGGAGAGGGGAGGGGGAGGGGGTGGTGGAAATGGAGGGGGGAGGGGGAGCTGGAGATGGAGGGGGAAGGGGGGGGTGGAGATGGAGGGGGAGGGGGAGGGGGAGGTGGAGATGGAGGGAGGGGGGAGGGGGAGGGGGTGGTGGAAATGAGGGGGAGGTGGAGATGGAGGGGGAAGGGGGAGGGGGTAATGGAAATGGAGGGGGGAGGGGGAGGTGGAGGGGGAAGGGGAAGGGGGTAATGGAAATGGAGGGGGGTGGTGGAAATGGGAGGGGGAAAAAAAGAGAAGAAAATTAAAAAAAAACTTGACGGACGAAAATCGAAAGGAAGGGAGAGGTGGTCACCTGAACGCTCTCCAAGTCTTTCTCGATGTAATGGGATTGTTGAGGAACAATGGACGGTGGGTGGATGGCTGGGTTATCGCTGCGAGATGGGCTCAAAGTTACTTACAATGTGAGGATGGGAGTAAGGTGGTGGTCGATGGAGAGGGAGGAGTGTCTTGCGTAGGGCTCGGAATGAAGAAGAGAATGGAGGCAAAAAGTGAAACATGAAGAATGAGGGGGTGGAGTGGGTTTTTATAGGAAATGAGTTTAGGTTTAGGGTTTCACCCTTAACTCTTCCCGAGCCATAATTCTTGATGGATAGCTCAGTTTGCTTTTCTGCAAAAAGGTGAAATGATCGAAATTGCAAGCTCTACGCATTCGTGTCCACTACCTAGCCTGATTGTATATCATGTGGCTTCTATTCAAGAAATAAAGAAAATTTCTTAAGGTTAACCTCAAGGTTGATGCTTGGGGTAGATATGTTTGGCTAGAAATGGAAAAAAAAATTTACTCTCCTTGTCCTTGAGTGTTATATTCGTGAAAGTTCGAAGTAGTTTGTTTTTTACACATACCTATGTATGTTTACTCACTATTTGAGATGCTAGTCTCCCCGACAATAGCATCAAATGTTGGCTCTTTCCTACTGCTTTCATAGGAAGAGCAGGGTTCTCTCAGTATGCAGGGTTCCGAGGTTTTTTGCCACCTACAGATATATTAGAGTTGTTAATTGTAGTATATGTGTAGCTTAGGACCTCGAGTCGTGTTCCGATGAGAGACATAGGGTTTAGGAGGAGTTTAAGGGTTAGAAGGAGGTTCCAGGGTTCAGAAGGAGGTTCCAGGGTTCAGAAGGAGTCCAGGGTTAGAAGGAGGATCCAAGGTTCAGAAGGAGGTTCCAGGGTTAGAAGGAGGTTCCAGGGTTTAGAAGGAGTTCCAGGGTTTAGAAGGAGTCCAGGGTTATAAGGAGGTTCCAAGGTTCATGGTAGAGTACATGGTGAAGAACTCATCTCCCTTGTAGATCATGGAGTTTTAAGGGTTTAGGGGGAGCATAGGAGTGGGAGAGGAAGAAGGTGTAAGAGCATGGGGGAAAGAAGAGAGAGAAAGGAGGAGGAGGAGGGAGGAGGAGAGGGAGAGGGTGGGTTGCGAGGTTGGAGGAGAGGGGAGGAGGAGTTGCAAGGTTAGGACATGCTTTTGGATGTGGAGTGCAAGGAAGCATGGACACTTGAGACAAATGCTTGGAATACCAAAGTAGACTCAACACAATGCCCCAAACAGTGTGGGCTTCATTCCATTATGGGGTATTTATATAAGTTGGAGAGCTTCTCTCTCTGCATGTAGGAATTGTAACACAAAGTTGTATCACAAAGTTGTAACACAAAGTTGTAACACAAAGTTGTATCACAAAGTTGTAACACAAAGTTGTAACACATTCTCTTTCTACATGTAGAAGTTGTAACACAAAGTTATAACACATTCTCTTTCTACATGTAGAAGTTGTAACACAAAGTTGTATCACATTCTCTTTCTACATAAGTTCATGTTGGCACAGAGTCAACACTTCACTAATCCCTTCTCAATCGAGTAAGTCAAAACATCGAGCGATTGCGTTTGAGCGAGCCTAGAGTTCGAGCGATGCTTGTGATGAACTTTTTCTGAACCTATAGTAGCAATAGTTTTTTACTAGAAATGGTTGAATCTACATGACCATATTAGAGATTGTTCTTACTTATTTTTCGTATGATTCTTGGCAATATACAAAGATAAAACCTACTATTGGGGATAACTAATAAGTCCATACAAGTTAGCAATGATTCAATGAATACCAAATGAAAACTTATTGGCAACATACAAAGAGAAAACCTATTATTTGATGAATAATAAATCCATGCAAGTTAGAAATCATTCAATAGATACAAAAGGGGAAATGTTGCAATGTCTACACCTCGAGGTAGTCACTCAAAATTATGTAAGGTAGCACGTGAGTTGAACGGGTTTCTTTATTTTGTGGACTTACATACAAACAAAAATAGTCCCATCCATGATATAGAAGCTCCTCCTATAAAAATCCTTCACAAAAAACTATTTGTACTATGTAGCTCATCGATTTTTATGCTACCCATATGATATGATCCATTTTGTACACAAAATGATAACATGAATAAAATGTTTAAACTATGGAGCTAATAAACTATTGATCACCTTATGACCATGATGCTAATAAAATATGGATCACCTTCATATGTCCATGACCATGTATATACCTGTTGGAGGGAGGGAGAGAACCAAGGACGTGAACTCTATATGAGAAAAATTTACGAAAATATAAGAGTTTGATAAGGTTTAGCTCTAATGAAACAAAGATAAGTACAAACTTTTTAAAGTTGTAGAATTTAGACATTCTAACATGATAAATGGATTCATTCATATCATTTCGATCGTTTTGACTACAAACATGACCATATTTGGAGTTTGATTGACCAAGTTATGGCCCAAATAAAATTGGCAGAAGGAGCCTCCCAAGAGGCTCCTCCACCCATTATCTTTTGCCTTGAAAATGGAAATTTCACAAGAAAAACACATACTCTAACCCCTTTCTTCGACCCCTCCTTCTTCCTTGACCCTTGCAAAAACATTGCAAAACATTTTTCAAAAATTGTTGTTTGTATGTAAGGCAATTGACTCCTCATAATATCATGGGTAGTACAACAACTGTAAAAGTAAGCAATGCATGCTACTTTTTGAACATAAATCATCACACTAGAATGTCAATTTTATGAAAGTCCTCGCTCAAACTGTCACCTCACTCGAACGCAAACGCTCGAATTCTGGTAATCCTCTTCTCAACCCATGCACTCATTTGCTTCTTAGTCCACTTGTAACTTATATATATATATATATATATATATAAAATCTAAGAATCCATATGGTTGTCTATGTTCCTAGGTAAAGCGATAACAAGGTGGCGAAAACAAGCATTACCTGTCTACCCAATCGTAACTATGATGTTCTAATATCTAGTTTGTTTGAATGGAGGCACGTAAGTGGCCCCGACCTCTTGCCTAAGGATTCGACATCTTTGTTCAATATCGTGTTTGTCAAACTCAATATTATTAAAAATTCTTAATTTTGGTGTTTTTTTTTTGCAAACTTTGGTTATTGCATTTTTCAACTTAGGTGTCTTAAACATTTTTTCCTCATATGTTTCCCTTAAAAAAAAACTTTTTATCCAATTAATGGAATTAACTGTATGGCTCAATTATTGATGGGACTTTTTAATCTAAACATATACTTTGATTCCAAGCTAGCCTTTGGTCGGGCTAGTGCCATACAATTAATTCACATCCATTGGATAATTCTTTAGCATGGAAAATCCCTAGTCATTTTTTTATCCGCCTTAGTTTTACTAGCCTTTATATCTATTTTGGAGAAGTGGTTTACGCATTTACTATTGGCATCATTTTTTTATTTTGACACTTATGATACAGATCCACTTTTATTCACTTATTATCAGTAGGTGGGGAGTAAGTTCCACGTGGTGGGCTTACTCCCCACCATGTGGTCTTACCCTCTGGGTTGGGGGTGGGCCACACACACACACAAATTTTGATTAGTAAATGTATCTCACAGAATCACTTATTACTTCACACACACACACACACACACACACATGTATACTTCTGCAACTATGAATTATTCTTTTCTGTAACCCCCCATGAAATCTCTCCTTTACACTATCTTTTTAATCAGCCCATGCACCAAGCACACTAATTCTCTCATACCTTCACTAATCCCTCCTCAACCCATGCACTCATTTGATCCTTAGTCCACTTGTGACTTAAACAATATATATATATATAATCTAAGAATCCATATGGTTGTCAATGTTCCTAGGTATAGTGATAACAAGCTGGGGAAAACAGGCATTACCTATCTACCCAATCACAACTTTGATGTTCTAACATCTAGTTTGGTTGGATGGTGGCAAGTAAGCGGACCCTAACCTCGGAATGTGGACTGCTTAAAGATTTGACATCTTTTTTCAATATCATGTTTGTCAAACTCAATATTATTGAAAATTCTTAATTTTGGTGATTTTTTTTTGCAAAATTTGATTTTTGCATTTTTCAACTTAGGTGTCTTAAACATTTTTTCCTCATATGTTTCCCTTTTTATAAAACTTTTTATCCAATTGATGGAATTAATTGTATGGCTCAATCATTGATGGGAGTTTTTAATCTAAACACACACACTTGCAAAGAATACATAGGAATTACTACCATAATCGTACTCATTCCATTACCATAGCCATTGCACAATGCAACTGCAAGAGGATGTCGAGAGAGACAACCCCTTTGACATCTTACTATGTGCATATGCCCTAAAATACTAAGGGTGAGTTCCTACGGTTAACAGCCTTCCCAAACATATTCTATAGAAACACAAGAGATTACCAGATCCCCCCGCACACATCGTATGAAAAAGTCACCCAATGGGAGCTCACAAAAAAGAATAAGAGTGAAAATCATGGTCTGTCAAGTCTTTCCTCTACGTTGGTGAGAATGAGAAAAGGACAACTTAAAGACAGAGAACTTCATGCCAGAGATGCAATTGTAGACGCAACATTGAAAAATTATTGCAGTCAAATGTTGGATATAGTGACTTCACTTGCCTAGGAACCTCATTGGATTATAAGCACAAGCTCAAGAAAAACTCGTTTGTAATGTTAAGGCAACTGGGGCCTCCTTCATTCTTCATCACATTCTTGGTTGAACAGAGGGAGCTAGCATGACCATGGCTTGCTGTGGGTTAACAATGCACCAGCTTATGGACATTCTTTTGAGGAAGAGGTGATTAGATTCATTGACATACATAACAACAAGCCTTTCACTATTGGACTTGCCGAGGCAGTACCTTTAGATGCACAAACACTTGAAAACTTGCAATAAATGTGGCAAAGGATGTAGATTTGGAATTTCCAGGGGCTCCTATGTGAACCACACAAATATTACTTCCACTAGAGCAAGAACTTCCAGATCAAAAGGATAAACAAAACTTCGAGAGGATAATCAAACTACATCCACTTTGGAACTTGACTTTGAATCATTCATAGAAAAATTACAGCTATTAGCCCTACTCTCAATGACCAAACAATGGAAATTTTGCTTAAAAAGGCATCCCAAGGACTCACACACTAGCGACTTCAACCCAAAATTATCAAAACTATGGGAAGCAAATACAAACGTCCAATTTATTCTGGTCCCACATGGAGATGTAGCTTACTGTATGTCGTACATCGATAAGGCTGATAAGGCCACCGTAGAGGTGGTTAAAAAAGCTTTGAATAAAACACTCAATGGGAAAATACCTGCCAATGAAATAGTACACAAGTTCAACAATGTGATTCTCAATACTCAACTCATCAGTGCACAACAAGCAATGTACCTATGTTTGTCCTTACCCTTGACAAGCAACACCAAGGAGTTCATGCACACTAGCCCTCCAAAAGATCGAACATTGCTACTTAAGCACAGTTGGTAGCTAGAGAAAATGGACCCTGACAGCCAAGATATCTTCTTCGATGGCATAATAAAAAAGTATATTAAACAATCCTCCAGTTTGGTTGTGGCAGAGTACGCGAGTGAGTTCTCTTTCCTTGGAAACAAAACAAGGACATGAAGATGCCAAAAGGTTATACATTACAACAGCTACAGCACGAAGGACCCCAAGAACCATTACAGGGAGTTATGCCTTCTTTACTCGATGTAGGAACATGCACAGTACAACAAGAACCCCATATGGCATGACAAGTACCAATCCAATGTAAGCACAATTCAATGAAATAATGAGACTTAAAAAGATAAAAAAGCACTGAGGCTACCTCCTCAGAGCTTTATTATATGCTATTGCCACTTGTCCATTGCTCTTACACATGGATACTTAGTCTCGACACAACAATTACATGGCATTGGTATCCCTTTAAGTCATCCTTATTCCCAATCCAACCAGGTGTTGCTAGGACAATATGCAAAGCATAGCGGCTATCAATGGATTTATTAGCATTCGACCCAATACGTATAAAGACACATGGCATGGTCTACACAACATTGTCTAGAATCCATGACCCAAACAATCTATTCTTATTAGAAAAAGTTGAGCTAAAACACATAAAGATGGACCGAGGCATCATCAATGAAATGGAGCGTCTATGGACAGAATCGGCATGGACAATGGACCAAGTGGGTCTATGATCTATCGCACAAAATCGACCAAGAAGAATACTATAGTCTTCAAGGATGGCATTCGATGTTTGTTGACGATATTCGAAACGGAAAGTCAGAGAAAAATATTTACAAGCCACCACTAGCAAAAAATCCTCCACAAACGCCGACTTGAGTATTGGGGGACTTCAAGAGCATAACAACTGAAGATGTAACAAATCATTTGCACATCTCCAACGATGTATGGGTCACATATTATTCCCTCGGAGGGTAGGCTAGAACATACATCAACAAAGACATTCATCTTGTTATTCTCATTTTTGCCATACAACAGATAGGTTGTGTTCAGCTCTCTAACTGTTGGCTCCCAGCAACAGAGCCTCTTCTGAAAAAGCATGGGCGACGACCGGCAGCGCTTACAGGAGGGCTGGGACAAGTGCAAGCACACCGTTGCCTTTGATCCTTCGGAGGTCCGTGGTAGTCGAATCATTAGTGCTGTGATCGCCTGTGGGGTCACCCTCTCTGAAGAAAGGGTTAGGATTTTGATGGACAGAGTTTTTAATTTTCCTCCACAGACGTTACAGCATATCTTTGAGGCTCACAACAGAGAAGAATGGATGCAACGGATCATAGAGAGCTTGTTTGCCATTGACGATGCTAAAGCCGACGCTCCCGCCCAGGGTCTTTCTCCAACCGAGCTGGATCTTCTCGAAAAGGCCTTCGACAGACAATATGAGGACCCAGACGGCTTCGTTGTCTCCTATGTTCAGCAGTATATCGATCGGTGTTTCATAAACTGGGCTCAAGATACCAAGACGTGGTATGCCCCGTGCGCTCCAATAGTCCAGTCTAGCGGCTGGGGAAAGTCTAGGTTAATGAAAGAGGTTGCACGTGCTGCTAGCGGAATGGTGGTATTCTATTTCTCGTTGCTTCAACCCACATCTACAGGGTACCCTCCCTCGCACCCACAATTGAGACAGCGCTTTGTGACGATGACCAAAGTTGAGCAGGCTTTCGCCATCTTCCGGGCCTGCTTTGATTGGTTGGCCAACGAAGAAACGTTTCCAGATAGAGGCGAGCTGTTTCACAGACAGCAGACCAAGGACTATGGTGGCATACTAGACAGACTTTTAGAGCGACCAGAGTGCTCTTCGGACGAGATGAAGCTGGCATGTTTTGCTGTTTGGAACAAATTCGAAAAGTCCCTCAAAAAATCTGGTGTTCAGTTTTTGTTCGTGATAGACGAAGCCAGGGAGCTTCTTACTCAAGCCCATGGTACAG
This sequence comes from Dipteris shenzhenensis, assembly GCF_047967505.1. Taxonomy (NCBI): domain Eukaryota; kingdom Viridiplantae; phylum Streptophyta; class Polypodiopsida; order Gleicheniales; family Dipteridaceae; genus Dipteris; species Dipteris shenzhenensis. The sequence goes on along the minus strand of NW_028239847.1, from coordinate 353,734 downwards.
GTGAGAGAAGCTTTATTGTTTTTAGAAGAGCCTGCGCAGAGCTGCCTCTCAAGGTTAATGCGGCTCAACGCATGGGATCGTTTGTGTTGTTTATTGATACAACTGCAAGGGTGAGCAATTTTACCCCTGTGAATAGGGAGGACCCAAGTGCTAAAGTGAGGATCGGTCTCAAGCAACTCTTTGGGCCGTTATCAAGAATGCCCACGTTTAATATACTTGCTACATCACAACCCACCACTCTGAACGAGGCTGCAGAACCAGAACGTTTTCTCGTTCGGGGCAGGCCATTGTGGGCTGCTTTTCTGGAAGGTCACAATACACAAGAATTGGTAAATCTGGCAAAAGTCAAGCTTCTTGGAGGGCTAGAAGTAAAGTCAGTGCAGGGGCAAGAAAAGCTGAAGTCTCGAGATATGTCATTAGTGTTTCTTGGCCGTCGAATAGGTGTGGATGTTTGCCCACGGTCAATGGTTGCTCAAGAGCTGGTTGCATCACATATGCGCATCTGTCTGCATACATCAGCAGCTAGAGATTATGTGCTTACCCATGCGCTACCTGAACCTGTTTTAGCTGAAGCAGCAGCACAGGTTCTGCACAGTGAAGTCTTGGTTACTAAACAACTTAGACATTTAAACTCTCTACTACTGAACGGCATTGCAAGTGCAGGAGAAAGAGGAGAGCTAGTAGCACGGTTTTTACTACTTAATGCCATGGACAGTTTACAGAACCGGAATGATTTCTCTACTCCTCAAGGGCTGGAAGAGTTTCTTCAAGCTTTCTTGAGGAACTGGAATGGGTTCACAAAGTCAGGCCATCTGAAAAAAGCACGTGTGTTTTTCAATGCATTTTATCGCTTTTATGGTGGATACCCTTCAATTGACGTTCTCAAGACTTTTATAAGGAATTGTGGGGCCATGATATGCACTAAAGGGCAGAAGGCATATGATCTCATCATACCTTTTGTGTTGCCTAATCATAAGGGAGAATATGACATTGGTGATGACAACTGCATAGGTTGCATAGCAATCCAAGTCAGAAACAGGAAAAATGTGGTTGATCTGCAAGACACCCTAAATCACATGCACAATTATCAGAGGAGACTCTTTCTGCAGGGGAAGGCTGCGCCTAATGTTTTGATTTTGTTGCATGTGGGGCAGACGATTCCTGAGAGCAGCATAGAAGCATCCACGGAAGATTCTCCAAAAGAAAAAGAAAGATCCAAGAAAGAAATGGAGACACAGTTCGTAAAAGAGACAGTTGATGTCATCACGTTTACAGTGGAGAGTTTGGATCAAGTCCAGTGCCTAGATGAATATATGAAAGTGCTCCAATTAGTGCTTCGAGAATCACCGGAGCCCATGAGCATTTTGAACGCAGAGAATGTTGAGGTGCAAGAGTTGACTGCACTACGAAGGATAATGCACGATGTGTATCCAGAGGAGGCAGCAGGTGCTCTGGGAAAAGGAAAGGGTAGAAAGCGAAAGGTAGAGTAGGAAAGCATTATGAGACTAACATCCCCAATGTGTATGAGAATTGGGAGGAAAGATGTTTTAAAAGCAAGGTCACTACCTTTTCTGTTTCCAATTTTGTTAGCTCGTTTTATTTTCTTCTCTTACGTTTCTCTCTTTTAATTTTATTGTAGAATTTAGGACTTCAGAACTGCAAACTTTGAATTTATGTATACATATTCCGACATGAAAAGTCAAGAGATGTAATATACGGGGATTCATTGTCATGCCCTACTCAGAATACGATGTGGCATGCTACTTATGTTGCGTGGAAGCGTACTAACTGTGTGTGCATGAATGCGTGCAAACAAGAGAACTCAATCACATAGGAGACATGAGATCTTTGGTTGCATTGTACATAGTGTACTGCTTATAACTGATGGCACACATCATTAACTGAATACAAAATAGATACATAACGTATCGTGCGGGCTACTGAATAATTGATGTTGGGGTGCCTGGAGCCCAAAGCTGAATCAGAACCTCAAATTGAGCCTTCAATTCCTATTCTGCAGCTGAGTAGAAACTCCTCCAAACTTGGCGACTTTCTGCTGAACTGTGGGGCTGATCCCTTGCTGCATTGTAGGCACTATCTTCTGGCTGGAACTGAGTCCAGAGGCTGAGCAATGGGCTGCTGAAGGACTCACTCGCATCATAAACCAGTGTTGCATGTATTTGGTTGAGGGAGGGATTGAAGGCATATGCGCACCCAAATACATGCCTGTGGGAGCATGGACAAGCATCTAAGTAATAAAGTTAAGAAGCTTGTGAGTACTGAAGTTAATAAGCATGTGAATCATAAATTTAAAAAACCTATGAATAATAAAGTCAAGAGACATGGGAGTAATTGAATTGATTGTATATGGAAAGCCACTTGTTGAAATCATTTCCTGTTTGGAAATTGATTGTATCTTTTCAAGGAATGATAATTATTTGAAGAATTAAGTAGTGATTGGGGCGTTAGCGCATGTCCTTTCACCAAGTGAGTGGTAAATGTCACCAAGTGAGTGGCCAAGACCTATAATCCTGAGTATGCACGAGGGTTTCAGTTTCGCAGACTGATGTCATATATATATCGAGTGTGACTTTGTTCCTTAGATGCCGACCCTTAGATCCCCTATGCTCATGGGTGAGGTGAGATAGGAAGGTAGTTGATGGCCTGACCAGCCACCTCTACTTAGTCCTTTGTTTAAGTTAGATAGCCAGCAGGAGAATGAAAGTCTTGGAGAAGGAGAGTGAATCAGGGGGATTCAGGATGTAGCTCCACTTGGTACTTCTTTACGCTTATGATGGCGCCTACTTTTTTTGCAATTGAGATCGCACTTGTTCGATGGAATAAATAATTATAATTAAAAGGAACTTGTTTTTCATCTATTTGTCGTGAGTCTCGTACCTCAATTTCTATGAGTCTTTTGTTTCATTTTCTCATGCATCTTATGCTTTTAAATTAATAATGTGGTGTACGTAGTTAATTAATTAAAGGTGTAGTTAAGTAAAGTGTGTAGATTTTAGGTTCCTCTTGGTAGGGAATTCATGGGGTGCGGTTGCCCATGTACTTCCTCGTACCGCCCGTGGTGCGGTGGATTGAAATTACTCGCTGCCCACCACTCCCTCTTTTCTTATAAGTTTGTTGGTTAGGACCCCATGGAGGAGCGGGTGTTGCGGTGTGGCCCGATCGTAAAAAAATCTTAATTTGTATGATTGGACTTATTCTAGTCTTACAAAGGTATATATTATTTTTTTAAGAAATGGGATGGAATGTTAAATTTGAGCAAAGATTTATATTTGAATAATTCACGCTAATGTGCAAGCTTAATACGGTTCGCATGGTCCCTCGAGTTTACCTTTAATTCTGTAAGTTGAAGGTTGACTAGTACATTTCAGGTTGGAAGCCGTCCAAGGCTAGGACAATATACTTCTGTAAGGTTTTGGACCTCATCAATTAGAGTCAGGCGTTAAGGTCTATGTTAAGAGACTGGCAGGAAAAAGGTGGCGAAACAAGGGGAGCAGGCTATCAATGGCGCAAATCTGGTTGCAGGCTGATTTGTGGCAGAATGGCTGGCTGGCGCTGTGCTCACGCTGCAGGCTGGCAAGAAACAGGGCCGAAAAACCAGCAAGACGAGGGGCAGCGAAATGGCGAGGGGGCTGGCAGCGAAATGGCGAGGCAGGGGCTGGCAGCGAAATAGCGCAAGCAGGGGCTGGCAGTGAGCAGGGGCTGGCAGCGTGATGGCGCAAGCAGGGGGCGCAAGCAGGGGCTGGCAGCGAAATGGCGCAAGCAGGGCTGGCAGCGAAATGGCGCAAGCAGGGCTAGCAGCGAGCAGGGCCGGGCAGCGAGATGGCGCAAGCAGGGGCTGGCAGCGAAACCAACCTGATTTGACGAAAAATCTGTAGGGCGTTGAAAAGGTACCTCCCTTTTGTTTTTTTTTCGTTTGGGCTGCCTACATGGGGTGGTTGCTCAAAAATTAAAGGGTGGGTTTATTTAACCCTTGGGTAGCTAGGGTAAACCTAAGGTTTGGGGCTGGGTTTTCCATTTTAACCCCTCTAGGTACCCTTTTTATAAGTGCTTGGTGCCTAAAAGGTGTGCCTATTCGAAGGGGTGTGACCCTTGGAATAGGTGCACCTTTTCATGAAGGGGTGTGTCCCTATTTTTAAAAGGGGTGTCCCCACATGAATAGGTGTGTCCTTTTTGCCACAATGGGGTGTGTCCCTTGGGTGAGGAGTCAAGACTCTTCATCAAAAGGTGTGTCCGATGGTGGAAAAGGTGCGTCCCTTGGTTTTGGGACAGCCCAAGCATCTGAAAAGACACGATTTTTATCGTGTCCATTCACATCAACTCGTGATGTGGGGGAGATGGAGAGGCCATAGATGACTTTAGGCAAGGTTGGCGCTAAAATTTTTTACACTCATCCTCTCCATCTCTTCCATGCACAATGTGCACGGATATCCTTCTAGCGGAAAAAGATGTATCAGATCGGCGCTAGAAGGTGGAGGGCATTTCCTACAAGCAGGAGCGAAATTTGCTTTGATACCAGTGTAAGAAATGCTAGGTTTACTATATTTAGAAATGTGCTAAGGAACAGAAAGGAGACTGAAATAGCAGAGAACAAGGAATAATTGTATTGCTTGAATGTCTGTAGGGTATCTGTTGTGTGTCATCCATACAATTGGGCCTCTCTTATATAGAGAGTGAAGAGTCACACATGAAAAGGTGTGTACTCCAAAGTGTATGTGCATGAAGAGGTGTGTACCCCTTGTGAAGGGTGTGACCCTTGATGAGAGGGTACATTACAATAGGAATGTCTCTTCAATAGAATGTCTCTTGTGAAGGGTTGTGCTTCATAGGAAGTGTCCCGTCGAAAGGGCATATCCTTCCACAAGTGTCCATTCATCAAACCATCCATAAGTCTAGAACTAGAGAAAGGAATACGTCACAGATCGTGACACACATAATGTGGTGTGGGTGTGGAATCACAAACTTCTTATGTGCATTCAATCGATGTCCAGACTCATCAATAGACAATGAACCAGCCAGATAGACAAACCACCAAAATATATATTTCCGTCCACAACTATGGACACAATACAAAAGAGACAGATCCAGAGTCCCACCAATGATGTGGTCCTCTGATCTTACCACAAGGTCCTTCTCCTATCTGCTGGCTATCTCTAGACTCGAGTCCGCGTGCTCCACCTCGAGCGTCTGTAGACTTTCCGTCCAGTGTGTTCTTCTCCACCTTACTGCTTGTGAATCAGCCTAGGTGGGCAGCCCCTGCCAAGCTTTGTCCGCAGCACACAGGTCTCCTTGGTCCTCCTGAATGTAGGCCCCAAGATAACTGTTCCACTGCTCCAACCTGCTTGTGAATGGCTGCTCCAGAAGATGATGATCTCAGCAACCTTCTGCCCTAGAAGACAGTCTAGGTTCAGCCTCTCCTTGGAGCTAAGTCTGCAGCACTCTTTAGGTCTCCTCACCTCCTGGGAAAAGGCCCAAGGAAGCCCTATCTGCTGCTCCTGTCTGCTCCTCCAAAGCTGCTCTGCTGGATATGAAATGAGGCCACAAGCCTCTCCTTTTATAGGCCCTAAGGCCTGGCAAAAAATACCGACCAGTCTGCCCTGACTGGGCCGACTGGACAGACCAGGTTGGCTGGCCCAACCGACCTGGTTGGCTCAGCCCAACCAGCCCTATATAAGGGCCCTTTGCTGGCCCTTTGTTCCATGCAGGGTCCAGCTTCTTTGCTGCTGTCCTGCCACCTGCCAGCCCTGCTTGCAAGCCATAGACCTGCCCATAGACCCCCACTATACTGCGCCTTGCTGCAGCCCTTTGCAGGTGCCTTGTCCTGGCCGTACCTCTTCCGTACACTGCCCTGCAGCAGCCCGTACAGATCCGTACAGCTTTGTACCCTGCTCCGTACACATGCTGATGTCAGCGTGCCTTTCATAGGGTCCTGCTGCAGTCCACTGAGTGCCTCATGCCAGGCCTGATCCAAGACACTGTGTCCCCGCCATCTTCCTGCACATGAGCTGCTCCTGATGCAGCCTTTCATCCTTGGGATACCCCACCAACCATGAACGCTCCAGATCTGTCCCAGATCCACACATCCAGGTAATCTCTCTTTGGGCACATCCTGCCCTAGGTCTCCCTCCCCCACGCACTCCTCATTTGGGGGCTTACAGATGGGGAGGTGACCTTTCCAACATCATGGCCATGTATGATCGGGGCCTTAGTTCACTCAAGGCCTTTCGCCTTGATGAGTCTTTTCAGTGTATGGACTGGACAGGCATTGAAATTCAGCTATCACAGTTTGCAGGAACCAAAGAGCTTGTGTGGATGGAGTTTGTTCCCAGCAAAGACCTAGTTCTTGCTGATTGGAAACAGCGTTTTAAAGTGATATCCTCCATGTGCAAGCAAAGCAATAGAAAGTCCCACCTTCTTAATCACTTGGCTGGTTCTTTGCTGGATGTAGCAAGAGGAAGATGCACAGATGGGATGTGGATGACTGCCATCTGTGAACCCGATTGCATGTATGCGTTGCTATATTTTGAGGGTCTGGGAAGTTTTGAGTGACGTGAGCAGGAGGACATGCTCCTTTCCATCCTGAATGCTGCTATCAGCAATGTGACCATATTCAACAAGAAGGTAGCTTGCTCCGTTTCCTTGCTTTCTTCCATGGTCTGATTACTGTGCACACTGTAACAAGGAGTTACTGTGCACACTTTAACAAGGATTCACTTCTAAGGCACTGAAAAACAATTGATTTCCCCATTTTGAAGTGCATGTCCTTTACTCATGTCTTCATGTCTATCTATTGTGTGTGCACAGGATTTTCATCTAGATAAAGAGACAGAACAGTTTCAGGATGGTGTGAGGTTGGTGAAGGCTGATGTGAAGCTATTCAAGGGCTTGTTCTATATGTCCATCAAGGATGTTGATGCTTCGGATGTGGAGGATCTCAAGGATGAGTTATGTGAAAAGATCTATCAGATATGCAACAAGTCCAAGGAGAACTTCCTTACCACTATGTATGGGGGGGAGGTACAGATTGCAGCAATGTCCCCCTTCCAACGCCCTGAGTTTCATGGCAGCATTTCTGACATTGGAGAAACAATTGAAAAACTATTTCCTACACAATACTGGCCGCAGCTTTATGCTGGACTTGAAGCTGGTGGTTGCCCAAATAAGCGCAAGAGATTGGGCTCCTGTAGATTCAAAGCGATTAGCCATGAGGCTCAGCTTGATCAGAGTGCATCTAGAAGTGCTCTTAGGCTTGGCAACTGCTTGGATAGAATGCCGCTTGTGAACTTTGATAGTCAAGAGGAGTTGAAAGATGAGCCCATACATGTAGCAGGTCAGACTCTGACAATTACGGATGCAGGTCTGGAGCTGGTGGCATAATCGAATGAGGCCGTGGGAGTTATACTGAGCCCCTTGAAGGAGGCATTTGCCAGAGTTGTCCAACACAAAGGAACTGATGAGAGTTGGTTATCATCGTATGTAAGCTTCCTAGCTGGTGTGGTTGAGATGAGGAGAAATAGGGTGCTTGCATGGTTACAAGTCAATACTTAAGATTTTCCAGAAGATAGTGATCTCCAGAAGCTACAGCTGGAAATACTTGCCTGACTATCTGAGATGAAAAACAAGCTTGTCCTCTGTTCTTGCAAATGCCAGAGCTGCTTTTTGAAATGCATCCTAGAGAAAGGGCATACCTCTGATCACTCTTGCCTAGGAAGCCACAATTGCAGAGAAGAATGCACCTTTTGTGTTGAGGAATATAAAGAGCAGATGTTTGACCAGCTTGATCATGGCTGGATGGTACTTGCATGCAATGACCCCGCTGGGCATGATGGAACCCACGATTGCAAGCGCCGGAAGCACATCTGCGGCAAACCTTGTGTACTCTCTGCAAAGGCGTTCAACTGCAGTAAGACTTGCTCCTTAAGGGTCGACCATGAAGGTTACCATCGTTGCAATTCTCGACAGCACATATGTGGCATGAAGTGTGCACTACCCTCTTGCAACAATGATTGTGTGTTTCCCTTGGAGTGGGGTGACCATGAAAGGCATGCCTGCCATGAAAAATTCTGCCCTATGCAGTGCTGTATGTAGGGGTCAGGGGTGTGCCATGTGCAAATAGACACGTAGCTTCCATGGCAAAAGGGGGAATTTTGACTATGAATATGTGTCAGCACAATCCGAACAACGTAAAGCCTGCTGCATAATGATCCCTCCATTGGTAGCCCTCATACCAACAAGAATGCAGTGCATTTCTGTGATGTGAGGAATGGCCTTGCAGTGCATCATGCACATCTCAGCCTTGCTGGACTCTGCGTGCATATTTCCGATCATGCCCAAAAGGAAGCTGATAGTGGTAATCACAAGCAGGACAAGAGGACATACTCATTTGGTGCCATGTCCAGGTGAAACTGGAGGGTGTTGCACAGAGAAGTTGTTCAATGGAGCTAGGCACATGGCAACCAGCTCGAAATGCTCTGGGCTGGGCAGGGATATGTTCCTGGATGAGTTGACCCATGAGGCATACCGGCATTACATCCGATTTGTGGACCCATGTGAAGAAGCAGAACAAGCCTTGGTGGCCACGTCTGCAGGTCTGACGAGCATTTGGCACATGGATCTTCAACTGGCGCAGGAATCCATGCGAGGTGTGGAGATGGCGAACAAGAGCCTGGTGGTGGTGTTTTTGAGCGACGGGGGCAACAATGGTGGTGTGGATCTTGTGTACTTGGTGGGGTGGATGAAGCAACAGGACGTGAGGCTGGTGGTGTACACCATCATGTTGGGCAATGACCCTTTCAAGCACATCCTGCAAACCATGGCCCAGGCAGGCGATGGCTCGTTCCAGATGAGCTTGGACGAGGCGCAGCTCGCCAAGGGCTTGGAGGACCTGGCCAAGAGCCTTGAGCCCAATTTTGTTATCACCTCTTCCCAGTGCCCAATTTTGCATCTCGCATCAAGGCCCTGTTTTAATTTGCTAAGATATCTGCTTGAACCAATACCTAAGTGCTAATTTTGGTTTTCTATATACCTATCTGCTTCCCCGATTGGTCGCAATACTCGACAAGTGCGTCGTTCGCATGCTTTGCACCAGGAAGTACTACCCCTCTGCCTCATGGGTGATCCTATACCAAGGACGAGGCACGGACTACTCTCGTACATATTCCTTGTGACGCACCATGGTGACACCCAGGACGGTCACACTTTCAAATGTGGGTAGTATTTTCTTTGCTTCTGACATCCCCACCACACGACCACGATTGGACTAGCACTTGCGAGGTACCTAGCGGGCCGCTCCTCATTACTTTGACATCAATCCAACCAGATCCCCCGTTGCTACACGTATCGCCTCACCTATTGATGTTCCCAGTCCTATCAGCTCCGATGATGCTAGTCCGATGCTTGAGGTCGCAGTAGACACTCCAAGCTCTAGCGTCGATATCCCTTCTGAGTGCCCACGCAGCCCCGATCGTCGTATAGGAAAAAAGGCCGTCATGCTGTAGACTCCCAACGATAGCAACAGTGACACACCACCCCAAATTCGCTATTTTATACCTTTGATGTCTTGTGCGACGAAGGGGATCCATATTGCGTAGCGACACTAGCTTGCATTGTGCTACTTTCCATTTTTGTTTCCTATAATGCGCAAGCATCATCTCCCCCGCCCCCCTCCCCCCAAAATTTTTTTTTTCAGAAAAGCAAAATTTATTTTTTGGCATGTGAATTTTCTATGTGCAAAATAGACCATCTTGTACTTCGAATACATGAACGCCCATTCAAATATGTTCGAGCTTGTTAAGCAAACATGACTCTGAACATCCTCTGCACTGTATTGTGCATACATGTCCATGCTGATGTTCATGTCCTCTGGTTCAATGTTTTTGTAAGTGGTTCGGAAGTGAGGTTTGCCGTAGTCCTTCATGCAGCACCCAAGAATTTTGTGGAAGGGGTGAGTTCTTTTGCTTCAAGCTCTTGCATATAATCACCCCCCCAATTGGCCATTGTCCCAACCTATGTACCTTTGGATGAGTTTGTTGACACCTTGCGTGCGGTTATGCGGCAAACCATCTGTAAATGGAGGTGAAACGGTGTGCCCCCCCTCTCAGAAGAACAAAGGCCAGCATGGCATGCGTCATGCAAGAATTTGTCCACATCGTTGAGCACAACGATGTCGATGTCCGCACCGCCCACCCCTTTTATGACATTGACCTTGAAAACTGTGGTCGCTCTTGCTTCTGAGGTTATTGCTTTTTTGGGTCTACTGCTTGGTCTTTTGATGCTTCTCAGGATGGAAAACATGTGTTATTCGATTGGTTGTGTGGGGGTACATATTCGAGCCTTACACAAGCGTGGGGACCCAGCAGATTCGGGGGGGGGGGCGGGGGGCCCGTTACGTTGATCCATAGCGCAAATTGACCCGGGGGGGAGCCATAGCATTGTTCGCAGTGCAAATTCAGGTGGGGGGGAGTCATAGCATTGATCCATAGCACAGATCGATGGGGGGGACGAGAATCATAGCGTTGGCATAGGCAAAGTTGGTGAATCCAGCGTTGTTCGGAGCGTTGGAGTGTTGTAGCATTGCACGCAGACGGCATTCGATGGCACTCACAACACACCAAAATCACGACACAATTGAAGTCACTCACATTTTGGAAGGTTCATCGGTGGGCTCCTTCATCTATGATTTGGGAGGAGAATGACCCTGAGTACCCTCTGACAGCGCTTGGGTTGCTTCGACCTTCGCTGGCAACGCTTTGCATGCCTCTGGCACTTGCTCCTCCAATGCATCTACCTCACATGGCAAGTCCTTCTTGAACACGAGCCGTCGACGAGCAGCCACATGACCTTTTGCCTTCGTAGCTCGCGCCATCACTTTTTCCCGCATCATGAACTAGTATCCACCACAGAGTTCTTCACGTGTGATAATGTAGAGTATGCATGTCTTGAGCTTTTGGACACGATACACACGAATATGTTGGCTCGGGTAAGATACCCAGTCGCCACCTTAAACCTTCGACATACGCTGCATTCACAACCTCCAATGACCACCTCAATACTTCCGTTGCAACCTTTTAGCTTACAGTCATTCTTTCTCGGGGGAGGGCGACTAAACTAATACTAACGCCTTTATATATATTTTATGTTGTGGACATATTTGGTCTTCCCATCTACTATTCAAACGGACATTTTCCCAACTAATGCCTGCATGGCAATTGGAAGCTCTAAGAAGTGGCAAGCACTTTTCACACAACATAGATGTAGCCCAAATGAAGTATGCATTTTAAAAAGCTATCATGTATCACAAATGCATACATTTTGCTTTAAAGGTAAGAGCATATCGTCCTCCTAATGTACATAAGTACGACTTGTATTATCTACAGCTACTAATCTCGAGTCTTCAGTTGAGGCGTTGTGACTTCTAGGAGTCTATTACGTTGCAATTAGCTTGGCATTCCTCTAGAGAGGGATATCTATCTTGCATACAAGAAAACCACTGTATAGAAGTGAGAAACAAAAGATCTAGTAGCCAAAGAGGAGAGGAGCCTAAGCTCAGATTCATTGTTCTAATCAGTAAAGCTTTATCATCTGTTGCTCTCTTTGTTGAAGGATGATTGTATCTTATATCTTGAGGCAAGGATGCCTCCTCATCCAACCAAAGAAAGCAAGATTTGTTGTGGTTGACCTGATGCCCAAAAAACATACAGTTGATCTGGGAACAAAATTTGCTATTGTTGACCTGGTAACCACCAAGGCTGTAGTTGTCCTGGTATAGCAAAACTTGCTGCAGTGGAACAGGGCATAGAGGAACAGTGTAATAGAAAATGTAGGTGCCAGAGAGGGCTCTCTAGACAATGGGTTCTACTTTAACAAGGGGAACAGAGATGGAAGGAGTTGTGCTTGCATGTCAATCCTTGAATTGGAACACCTCCCTGCATCTTGGATGTGGTCTTCAAGCTCTACCTGCAATTGTGAAACCTGATCATTATAATTATGAAATTCTTGGTCCAACAAGAACTTGGCCTGGACCACAGCAAATAGTGATCAGTTAGTAGGAGAATAGCTTTCATACCAATTAAGAGATATCTGATCAGCATGCAGGACCTCTTCATTGAATTGAAAAGCATATCTGGAAATCCAAATAAACCATAATGCATGTGCCTTGATGTGTACCCATGTAGCATAAGGAAGTTTGAGTGCATCTCCCAAAAGAATAGACCTCCAGTTTATTGGTTCCCTTATTCTTAACTACACAAATTTCCAGACCTTTCTTGCTCTAGGGCAAGCTATAAACAAATGGAACATGTCCTTGATACCCAAACAGCATGTACCATCTCCCTTACCAATTTTGAGGCTCTTGCAGTTAGTCCAGAAAGCCTTGTGAAGAATTAACCATAACAAAGTGTACATTTTCTCTGGGATTCTTCTGTCCCAGATCAGCTCAAATCTGTTACCCCATTTTCTTTTATTATCAAAACTATTCCATGTAGCATTAAGTTTAGTCACAATCTCTTCAATGCCTTTAAAGGGAGTGGGAATAGGTAAGAGGGATGAGCTGCCTACCTAGCCAAACTCTCTAGGGAAGTTGAGGATCCTACCCCTCGAAATGATGTCTCCCTCCCACAGCTGTATTCTGCTCATAATAATCAACTCTTGATCTGCATTGCTGAGTTTAAATTCTCTTCTTATCTCTAGCCATGTCTTCCACCTGAAGTTCGTCTTGTCCCATACATCTCCCCAACAAGATAACCCTTTCTTTACCAAGCGCCATGCCCTCAGGAAGTCATCATCACCAAACTGTTGTTTGGTGGAGACGGTAGAAACCCAAATTGAATCTAAAGCCATAAATCTCCCTTTTCTAGAGAGGATAATGTGGTTTTTTATTTGTTCAAAGGCCCACCATACACTTTTCCAAAGCTGGCTCCCTTTGGTTGTGCATGGTCTGGATTCCCTATGGCTGAGAGAAGGGGATAGTCCTTCCATCTAGGGGCTTTGTAGTGTCTGACATACTTGACATTTCCGAGGAGGAGGTTAGCCCAATCACTTTCAAGAGTAGTCATGGATTTTATTATTCAAGTGGCTGCTAATTTATAAGCTGCTAACTGTATATTTATAACACCCAAGCCTCCTTTCTTTTTGGGTCTGGTGCAAAAAGCCCACTTGACCTTGGATATTCTTCTTCTAGTGTCACTCCCCCCCCCACAAGAAGGATCTTTAGATTCTTATAAACTTTTCTAAGCTTGTTCAGGAACGACACTTGCAACAGAGATAGAAGATAGCAATTGGGTATATACAGTGATTTAATACTACCCTTCTTCCTGCTAAGTTTGCCTACAAACCCCCGAGTCTGTCTATTTTTTTGTGAACCTTTCTAGAAATCAATCCCATCTATCTTTCATATTAACTTTGAAACCCATAAGGATACCCAAAAGTTTGAAGATTATCCATGAGGAATTCTCTTATAGCCCATTTGTTCTAGATTATTTTGGGGGTCTCCAGATAACAAGGCATAACTAGTTTTGTGTGATTTATTTTGGATCCAAATGCAGTACAAAAGATATCCATACAATCCATAGCTCTTTGTATATCTACATCTGTGTTTCTGATGGTCAGAGTAGTATCATCTGCAAATTGCTGGTTTACTAGTTAAGGATGTTTTGGATGAAATTGAATGGGTAAAATCATATTTTACATTTCAAGATCAGACAAATGCTCTAATACTATGGTATTTGAATGCATTCACTGGATACGTGATATGGCTGGCCGTAGACTTAATGGGGTTGGACTTCAACCCTTGCATGGATGGAAATACATGGACCATCCCAAAGCAAGTTGCCTCTAATCTCTTTAAGGATTTAATTCACCTTTTACCTAGTGTGACACCATCTCATGATAATCTACCTTTCTTGTGTTCAATATTTAAACCACACAAAAGATCTCATGGGTGAATTACCAATGCTCATAGCTGCATCTATTCTTCCCTTGAATGTTTTAAAGGAATGGCCACATAGCAAAAACTTGATTGCTAAAACCTTTTTAAAGGTGGATTCATCTTTATTATGGATTGTCGATTCTATATTTGAGGTATCTCTTAATCTACCGACAAAGGTCAACTCTGTCTTTTGTGCAGACATAGCAAAATGTTATGAATCTTTACCTCTATATGGGGAGGATGAATTAGTTACCATACTTGCTAAAGTAGTTAATGTAACCTTTAAGCAAAAATCCATGCATCCCTTCATCTTAACACATCTTAATGAGTCAAAAGGAACATGGGGTAAACCAAAGTGGTCTAAATATATGACAAATACACAAGGTTCTATTTGCCTAGACGAAGATAAATTGATCTTATTACAAACATGGCTTCTCACTCATTTTGTACAATGTGGTGATAGAGTTTAGAAACAGTTAAAGGGATTCTAATGGGTTTTTCATGCGCCCCATTATGGTGCAATTTACATTTCTTTTGGTATGAGTCTTCTTTCATTTTAAGGCTCATGAGACTTGGTAGAATCGATTTGTTACCACTCTTTAAACACGTGTTTAAATACATTGATGATATTCTATGTATTAACAACAATTATATAAAATATTTTCTTCATCCAAATGCTATCAGAGATCCAAATAATCCTTTTTAGACTTATCCGCTACCTATCATTGAGATTAAGAAAACCATTCTATCCACAAATTTTATGAATCTCTCTATTAAAATTTAGGGAGATGGTAGCTTTACAATGGATAAGTTTGATAAAACAAAAGCACTTCCTTTTCCTATATCCAGATTTATCCACTTTCAATCTAATAGACCTATTGGCCAAGCCTACAAAATGATCCTTTCCTAGATCTTTCCTATTCCCTACTTATGCAACAATAATGCCAAGGTTGTTACTATGGCTATTTTAGAAATGGTCAGTATTATGATCAACAATGGTTTCAAAAAGCAAAAAATATTACACCTCATACGACATTTCCTAACGTCCTCGAACTTTCCTGGAGCGCTACTTAAAGTACTAGAGAGCTCCTTGAAGGTATGATTCTATATAAAGAGCTTTATTGTTAGGCACTTCCCATATTGGGGTGTCTACCATCACAATGATTATGGTGTTGTGCCCACCATGGGAAAAGGGTGGGTACACACACACACACACACACACACACACACACACATGCACGCACACACGCATGCACACACACACACACACATACACACACACACACACGTGATATTCTAGGGAAGCTTGCGATACGTGATGCATTTACATAGCAGATGTTGAGGTAGCCGCGTTCCATGATATGTTGAGCAAAACATTTTATTGTGAGCCCTTAAATGGCCATGGGGTGCTCTGCAATTACGTCCACAGAAATATCGCTCTAGTCAAATAATCACCCATGCTTTATCCACATAGACTACATTCCACTTCTCTGTTCTAGCAACCATGATTGAGAGATGCACAGGTATTTTGAAATGCCATCGTGATCATGATCGATTAACAGGGCTTAGCTCTAAACAACGGCAACCAAAAGTCCCAACACATTCACAAATATGGGATGTGCTTCCTGTTAACACCTAGTCAAAAGACTACGAGAACGTAAGAACGGGACTGTAGTACATAGAGGAAGGTATATTGAGAGGTATACGTGCATGCGATTAAGATTCTCGACAAAGCAATGAAGATCCTTTGAGCCATTGAGCTTTTTGCGCATGTATTTCGTTTGTTGTTGGAGAGGGGGTATGTGGAGACCTACTGGAGATATAAGGCGAGCCCTCCAACAAAAAAGCTAGCACCTCATACCTAAAGATGTACGTAATACGATCTGATATGTCCGGTAGCGTAGAGGTTAGCGAAGGATCTATATGGACCATAGGGAAGCATATCGAACTCATAAAAGATGGATACTAACGAGTGCGGCATAGGAACATGGTTTTGACTACCTTTTACATCTTTTTAGAAGTACGTAGGAGGATAAGCAAGAGTTTTGGTCATATGAATCAGCCTTTGGTAAAACGCAAGTCTTCATTGTAAACGTAAATAATGTTTTGGAACGGTCTTGCCGATGAATGAAATATGCCCATGCCTAAGGATGGCCACCCAAGGATGAGGGTACATTATATACCCCAGGATATCCAACCACCAGTCAGATCCCGTGTATCCCATCATCACAAAGACATACAAATGGCTGATGAGGGATGTAGATGGGAATATGACCCCAGGTAAGATAGCTTGAGAAGTTTGGAGGAAGATCATCTTTTCTCTATTGACCAGACACTAGCGTAGTTGATTTTCACACATTTTTTTTCGATTGCTACGAAGAGACCCCCGTCAGAAGTATGTAGATTTTGAGATAATAAGTTGGAAAGTAGTTATGTAGCAATTACTATACAAATAGAAGGGATCGACATCTTTTTATGAGGAGGTTTCTCTCAACCTGATCATCTTGCATGAACCCTAGAGGGAGAGTAAAACATAGTACACTAGCTTCCCGGATCCCAAGAGATGCCTCCCTCAAGCTACACTACACCACTACCCTTGTACTACATGATATTATGGTTGAATGATATGAACAAAAAACCAGAGAGGAAAAGTTACTGTAGTTTTCCTAGAATATTGGAGCTAGGAAATCCCCATAGTGCTACTTAAAATAGTTTGCGGATTGCTAATAAAGAGCTTATTTGATAATGACTCTGGAATCCATTTGACGATGCTAGGATATTTGTTACCTTCCAACCATTATTATATGTAGAACCCCCCTGGTATAGTGGTTTTACATGCACATATTTTGGAGTTGTGATTGTATCTTTTAAAATACATTTTTGTAATTTGATGTGATGAATGCATTATATGGCAGAAGACATTACAAGATAGACCTTGAATGACTAACTTCCCTACTGAACTGAAGTTTTAGTATGTTGCATTTTATACGAAACTTGGATAGAAATTTAATATAAAGAAGTCCTTTTCCTGCTTATCAGTGAGACAAACTTGGGACAATGATGATTATATCCGTTGTCAATTGTAAGTGGATATGAAATGGCATACACAAGTGCCATTCTATTGTGTACTCTTTATTGACAAAATTTTTATTGCTATTTACTGAATGTTTCTATTATCATTTATTTTTCTGGGGGTTCAAGTGCCAAAATATGAACTATTGCAAGTTAAGTTGAGGGACATGGATAACAACTGTGTGCCAGCATCATAAGCTTACAGTTCCACATTTAAAGGTCCCAGTTCTAACTTGTCCTTTGTGTGGATGGATGCAGGTGAGTTGGCACACTTCTCAACCAGATTTTCACATGAATGTTTTTTATTATCACACTGGCACATTAACTACTACTGGCGAGATGGATGAACACCTCTAATTATCCTATAGTATTACTCCTTTTGCATACATCCTTTGGATTAGACTGAGAGCTTCGACTTAGGAGCTACCTATATATGGTTGTACCACACTCATAATTGTTTTGGTAGAACTCAAGCAATTTCTTGGAGTTCATATGTATACCCTGGTTCATAGGTTTTTGTCAACACAGCTGGCTGCATTAGGGTTTTTGGTGAAGATGAATCGTGATGACAAATTTGGGGCAGCTCTTGTCTCCTTATCATATTATATGTTAGCTTATGCCATAAAAACTTTATATCTAGCACTGATTATATTGATATTCCTTTCTGTAATAATGCATTTGCAATCTGCTATAATGGAAGTAAGAGAACTTGGAATATAAGGAATTTTGGAATGTTTCATGAAAGATGGATAGGATTTTTGGAAGCTTTGAAGGGTTGAATTAAAAGGAATAAAAAGCTTTGAACATATTATCTGAGGGCTGCTTGAAGGAATGGATTAAACAATTTCGAATCTTTCAGTGTTATTTGATTGAGATATGTAGATAAGGATGAACACACACACACACACACACAAACACACACAGACTTTCTCAAAAGGAGTGTGACCTGTAGATGTTTTATGAGTGATGTTGTAAGCCCACACGGCTTCAGTGACCTTCTGATCCCATTGGCTCCTGTTCCCTGCGGCCATTTTTCCCATGGTTTTACAAAGGAGGCCATTGGTCTGCTCTGTTTGACCCATGGATGCTGGATAATAGATGCTAGAAGTGTGATGATCAATACCCAGGCGATCCATGAGTAACTCCACTACTTTATTTAAGAATGGACTCCCATGGTCAGAGACTATCTCCATGGGTGTCCCAAACCTTGTGCAGATACATTCAAAGATGAAATTTGAAACTGCCTTGCCATTTGCAGCAGAGAGGGCGATAGCTTCAGCCCACTTAGTGACATACTGAGTGGCTACCAAAAGATACTTCTTTTTGCGGGCAGTCATGGGCAAGGGTCCGACAAAATCTATTCCCCACTTGTGAAACGGATGGATGGACATCACTGGGTGATGTTGCCCAGGACGCAAATCCTTCCTACCAAAGAATTGACATGGTTCACAGGTTTTGCAATACAAAGTGACATCCTTGAACAAGGTCGGCCAATAGTATCCAGCATGTAAAATCTTCTTAGCTGTATAGTCACTGGCATAGTGGCCTCCACAAAATCCATCATGATAATGCTTCAATACCTTAGGCACTTCATCTGCATCGATGGCCCGTCTGAGTACCCCATTCATGCCTTGACGGTACAACACCCCATCAAGGAGGGTGTAGCGCCTACTATCTCTGCGGATCTTCTTTCTCTCATAGCTAGTACTTTCTGAAGGAAAGGAGAAAGCGGTCAAAAACTTGTAGATACCACCATACCAAGGATCCCCAACTTCTATGGCTACTACCAGGGCTACATCAAGGCACTCCTCTAAATCAATCAAAGCATTCTTCAAGTTGGAACAACCCCCTTTTACAATTTTGAAAGAAAAATCATATTCTTGTAGAACTGCCAACCATTTGGCCAACCGACCCATGGGATTTGGTGATTGAAGAACCTGCTTTGCAAGACCAGTGCCAGTGAGTATAAAAAAGGACTTTCCAGCCACATAATGCTTAAATTTCTCAATGCAAAATGCCAAAGACAAGGCATGCTTGTCGGCCTCTGAATAGCATCGCTCAGTGTCGAGCAATTGTCGAGAAGCAAATCGAACGGGATACATGAACCGATCCTCCCCTTGCTGGAGAAGAATACCTGCCAGAGTGTGCTCACCAAACCCAGGATTGATATAGAAGGTCTTTGACCAGTCTGGATTGCGTAGAATGGGTTCTGAAGCCAGAGCATTCTTGATTTGTGCAAACCCATGATCACAATCCTCATCCCAAGAGAAATCAACCCCATCTTTTAGTAGCATAGTCATGGGCCGTGTCAAAGCAGCATATTGATCAATGAAGCGGCGATAGTATCCTGCTAGATTGACAAATGAGCGTACCTGACGTTTGGTTGTATCCTGCTAGGTGGGGAGAGCTTGAGGATGGCTTCTACCTTCTCGGGGTCAGGCTTGATGCCCTCAGATGAGACAACATGTCCCAATAACCTCCCTTGAGTGGCTCCAATGGTGCATTTCTCAGGGTTGAGACTGCCATTTGCATCATTGACCCTTTGGAAGGCCAATCTAACCTTCATGATGTGCTCCATATATGATGAGAATATACAGAAATCATCTAAAAACACCTCCAAGAAATCCCCTAAATAAGGAGCAAACACCATCTGCATAAATCTTTGAAAGGTAGCAGGAGCATTGGTGAGGCCAAATGGCATTACTTTGAATGCAAATGTCCCCCAGGGTGTGGCAAATGTGGTTTTAAGCACATCTTCCTCGGCAATTTTGATCTGATAAAACCCAGAGTAACCATCATAGAAAGTATACATCTCATGACCACTTACCTTCTCAAGAATGAGGTCTTGAAAGGGTAGAGGATGATGATCCCTCTTGGTGGCAGCATTGAGATTCTTATAGTCGATGCAGACCCGCCACTTGTTGTTTTTCTTTGGGATGACTACCACTGGTGAAACCCATTCAGTATTGTGAACCGGAACAATAAACCCAGCCTCTACAAGCTTCTGCAACTCTGAGCGCAAAGCATCGGTCTGCAGGGGCCCTAATCTCTGATACTTCTGAGCCACAGGCTTTGCATCAGGCTTCAGCTCTATCTTGTGCTCTATGGCGGTCACATGGCGAAGGTGGTGGTAGATAGTTGCAAAGAGGTCAGGGAAATCTTTGAACATTTCAAGAAACTCATCTTTCTCACCTGGAGTGAGGTCTGGAGAAAGCATTGATTCGAGCTGTTGAGGACTAGCTGTTATCTTTTCTGCAGGTGGCAGGGTCGGAGACACCCCCATCATGTAAACTTCCTCCTCTGAGAATTCCTCCCCCCCGTCTGATTCTTCCATGGACTCAGACACTGAAGATGAGATAGTATCACTGTCATGCTCCTCTTCTTCTTCCGGTTCCATGGCACCAGGTTGCACTGGGATCTTCTCCTTCGAAGCACCAAAAGACATGTGTCCTGTCTTCCAATAGCTGACTGCATCACTTTTTCTCAACCATGGTCTCCCGAGTATGGCTGGGTAACTTCTGCATGTATCTTCAATGTCCACTACATAGAAATTGACTGTGGTGGTTAACCCATTGACAGTGATGGGCAAATCCTCAATGACTCCCATGGTGGCGAGTCGTCGACCATCTGCTACCTTGATTCGAGTGGAGGAACGCCTTGTACATTTCAAATTCAATTTCTTCATGATTCGGGGCACCATGATATTACATGCAGCTCCCCCATCAACACACACATTTTTGACACGGCAATTATCTATGATGACATCTACTGTATGTGGGTGCCGATCAATTTCTTCAGAGATAGAAGATACCTCTCGTACCTTTCCCTTTTTCTTGCTCTTCCTTGTTGAGAGACCTTGTTGCAGCTCACGTCTCACCTTAGGGCTTAATGCTATTAGTTGAGGGAGTGTGATGCTCAAAGACCGATGAGCAAGGTCCTGAATGACTGAATAGTCCTCTTGCCTTGAGCCGATGGGAAAATCCGAGGGTGACCACTTACTCCTGCGAGATCTTTTAGTCTTCTCTGTTGGTGGGTCTGCCATCTCAGCATCTGAGCGCTCTGAGAAGGACACCTTCTTCCTGGGGCGGCCCGGTCTACGGTTTGGAGAGGGGTCCGAGGTGGCACAACTTCTTTTCCCGAGATCAAGGATCTCAACATCAGAATCCTCAGTGCCCGACTCACTTAGAAGATTTACCCTTGGAATATTGGGGCATTCTGTGCGATAATGACCCTTCTAGTGGCACTCGTAGCATACAACATTAGCATGGTCTCGTGGAAGGCAGTTGGCTTGATTTCTGATGCCCACCATCTCAAGCCGAAGATCATTCAGGGCCTTGGCTAGGTCATTGACTTCAGGTTCTGTTGCGGGGGGGGCCTCTTTAGTTGGAGGGGCCACGGGAGTAGAGAGGAGGGGGGCTCGTGGGCGAGGCTGGGGAAATCTTCGAGGCGGAGGATGAGGATATCCACCTTGTTGAGGGTAAGCATCTAAGGGAGGACCATACATTTGAGGTGGAGGCGGTGGATACATCCCTGATGAGGGGTGGGGGTATGCCCCTGAGTTAGACCCCCCAGGTTGTTGTTGCAGGAATTGAGGGGGATGCGGAGGGACAATCGTCTTCTTTGAAGCGGGGTCAGACTGAACTTTATCGAACTTTTGAGCAATCTCATGTGCTAGAACCATAGTTTCTGAATTCTCCCATTTAAGCTTGAGGCGGAATTCATCACTCGCTCCTGCTACAAGGTAGCCCAGCACATGCTGAGTCATTCCAGCTCGAAACCCGGCATTGTCCTCCTGTGTGGCAATCAAACGGTCCAGGGGCATGGCCGCTCGATCCACATATCGACGTGCCGTCTCACCTTCTAACTGCTTCAAGTTTGCCACCTGCAGGTACACATTCTCCGGCTCCTCTTCTTTGCCGAAATACTCAATCATTGCTGCTGTCAACCTTGGCCAGCTTTGGCGAATGTCTTCGGTTTGCTTCTCATACCACACTTGAGCCAAACCCTCTAGAAATGTGGGAAGAACCAATAGCCATCTGTCTTTAGTAAGAAAGTTGAGAGAAACACAACGGCGCTTGAAGGCCACAAGATACTCATTTGGATTTTCTTCTACCCGTCCACAAAACATGGGAATGTCAGCCATGCTTGGAAGATGGAAAAGAGGGGCTTATCTATGGACGAACAATAGTAAGAGGAAGCTTGAACTGAAAATTAGGTGAAGATACATCCAAAAAGCACACATAGGCAGGGTAGGGTGTGACTGGTGTAGTGTGAAATATTACACGAGAAGAATCTTCAGCATAGAATAGCACATAGACAATCTTAAAAGGACCAACCCTCATGATCTCACATCGATCATTACACGCGAGGATTAGAGGCGCGGCGTTGCATGAGGTTGTTCATCAAGGCAAACAAGAATGCCATGACAAATGTCAACAGTTGGAGAGCTTGCACATCACCTTCAGCTTCTTCCAGTTCTTGTAGTCGCCATGCTATTTCTTCAAGGGGTGTGCGGTCTGGCATCCTTCTTTTGAGCAATGTCCTTGAGAACCCTCCTGATGATCTGCCGAAGTCGGTGAACTCGTATCAAGTATGCCCAACACTTAGTTTCATGATGACCACAACCTTTGCATTCCTTACAAATGATTACCCTCCTTCATGGCTTGCGGCTTTGTTGGGGTGGCGCTTCCACTCGCGTCATGCATGATTGAAGTACAAGCTTCACGTGCCAAGAAATCAGCAACAAGATTTCGAGCTCAAGGGATATGCTGAATTTTTACCTCTTCAAATTGGTTGCAAAGTTCCAAGGCTTGTTGATGTCGTGGAACCAAGCCTTTGCTCCACACCTTCCACCTTCCACTAACTTGTTCACACACTAGTTGAGAATCTCCTTGCACCTCCAATTGCTTGGCATGATGTTCTTGTGCCTTTTGTAGCCTAAAAATGAGCGCCGAGTACTCAGCTTGATTGCAAGTACTTGCGGGTGAAGACTTGCTGTAACAATACTCCTCACCACCCGGTGAAGTGAGCTTCACACCCACGCCAGCCGCCTTGGTCGAAGGTTTGTAAGCTCCATCAAATTGAAGAATCCAGGATGTCATCACACCAAGACTAAAATTCGGACATCCCAAGTTTCTCGGTAGTCCAAGATAGGTAGGAGGAGAGGGTGAGGAGAATTCAACACTTGAGCCAAACGTTCAGCACCAAATAAACTTGCAATCCTTTGTTGATAGTTTATCTTAAGCCCAAAAAGAATTACAATTTGAAGCTCGAAATGAGGCACAAAAGGCTGATTAGGTACAAATGGATTCCTTGGTCGAAACATTACCAACCATAGCCAAGGCCTAGAAACCTTTGTAATGAGATTGTGAATAAACCATTCAGGACGAGCTTTTCCACAGGAATCAATAGGTAGATGCGTTAAATCTCCCCCCAAGCTTGGGGAGCATCCCACCCTTCGATGAAGGACACCGTTTTAATTACCTCTGAAGCAGCAAGTAGTTCGATCACTGCATAATGAGTAGAAGTAAAGTCAAAATCCTCCCAACGTATCAGTAGTTCTTCACCATGAATCGTCCATGGTGTATCATTCCACCCATCATCTCCTTCAATAATGCACTGGACAATCTGCCGTTGAAGGTCGACATGAAGATCAAGGAAGACATCTCGTGCATTGGTAGCCGTAAGGTGCGGAGGAACAGGCACCAATTCCTTAAACGCATCGAGAAGTGACATAAATGTCCACCCTTCTCGTATGGCGTGCGTCCGTGAAGTGAGCTTGGAGAAGTTCTGAATCGGTGATCTAGCAAGAGATGTGGATAGAGCACATAAAATTAAGTATTTTTTCTTTTTACAGCAAGATCAAACTCCCTACGGTTAGAGAGTTACAGTTCCCGCGATTTCATTATATGAACAAAAATCATTACATTTTTACCACTTCCAACTTGTTGGCCCAATGATAAGACTTTCTTTTGTGAAGGGGGAGGTCTTGGGTTCCAATCCTACTCTTTAATAAAAAGAGAGGAGAAGGAGAAGAGAAAGAGAAAGAGAAGGAGAAGAAGAAGAGTAGAGAGAGGGGGGCGCGGGATCTGCTATTACTCTTTTGCAGGGGCTCAAAAAACAGTCCGCGACCAGAAGCCACAGCAGTCCAGAGAACTGTCGGAACTGTCGCGCAGAAAACTGTCCACAACCAGAAGTCGCAGCGGTCCAGAGAACTATCGCACAGAAAACTGTCCACAACCAGAAATCGCAGCAGTCCAGAGAACTGTCGCGCGGGTGAACGCAAAAAACTGTCCGCAACCAGAAATTGCAGCAGTCCAGAGAACTGTCGCACAGGAGACGCACGAATCGAATGCACGCGCAGTAGCTTAGAAAGAGCACAGATGCTATAGTTTTGTAGATGTAACCCGTACGAGTAGAAAATTCGCCACTAGCCGTGGAGATTCGTATCCCAGCAGCCACACCAAAACTTTTAGCCGGAAAAGTAATCGAGACCAAAGGCTAGAGGCTAAGAATGGCGACGCTCAAAGGCCATAGAGAAGAGGAGATCATGAGGGCGAAGGGATGTCATAGGAGTGAAAAAGGAATTAGAAGTGGAGGGAAGGAAAAGGGAGACTATGACACAAGGGGAAAAGGAGAGGGGGAAGAGAAGCATGTACATGATAGGAGGAGGAATGTTGAGATGTAGACATCAAGGGAAGAGAACCATACTTTATTTGAAAGAAGGGATGAGAGGGAAATATCAAAATACTAGCTAGGTGGCTTTACAAGAATGAGCGTGTCTCATCAAGGAATAGCCCCTTCCTTTTATAGCCAAAAGAGGGGGTCTCTCCACATTAATGTATCCTCCCACATGCATGGTGTGTGTGGAAAAGTCTCCCATGTGGGCTAGGTGGTTACGCACTCTCAATTGTGTGCGACAACCCTTTGCCTCAATTTTCCACATAAATCAAGCCCCATATCTCAAGTCTATGATACTCCCTTGGTCTCTTTCCAATTTTATAATATGTTCAAACCTCTAGGAGGGTTGGCACAAGTGGAGGGTTGGCACAAGGAATCTTGCCACCTCATCCTACTTTTCCCATTATTTAACTAGCTCTCTTGGTCCTTCTCTACCTCCCCCACATGGGCCTATCCCATATGGAGGGAATAACTCAATATAATATCTATCTCCACCTATTTTATATTGCTTCTCCCATGGACTTTGAGCCATATCTCACTAAATGCAGCCTAGGTGGAGGGGTGGCACATGGAGGAGCCATGCCACCTTGCATTTTATAATATTACTATCATGGATTATGTACAACACACCTTATGGGTCCTCTTACATGGAAGGGTGGCACATGGTCATGCCTTGCCACCTCAACCTTGGGCCCTATGCACACCATATTTTATTATACTATTGCCACATATACAAACACACATACATATTAATGCCTTTTTTCCTTAGACAATTTTATCCATAATAATACCAAAAGTGAATCATGTGGCTCCATGATGTTGGCCTCTGTGGGACCCCGTCTCTGGCGACGCTGCATGAAGAAACCGTGGTCTCCTGGCTCTGACTCAAAGAGAGTAAGGGCTCCCGATCCTCTCCCCCAAAGGGCAGCACCCCATGTCATCAGAAAGGACTCGGATGTAACATGTGAGAACCACCTGAAGATACCTGTCTAGACCACTCTAGAGCTGGGGCAGCTCCATAAACAATGCTTGCTAGATTCCTCTGCAAGCTGACAACACATACACAAGGAGGGTCTACCCATCTGCTGAAGCCAAGTACCCACAGGTATGCCTCTATGTATAGTGAGCCAAAGAAAGTAGGAGACTTTCCTGGCTCTACTGATGCCCCAAAAGTGAGTCCAGTAGCTCAACAAGAGCTCTGCAGTAAGTCCCTGTGCATGCCAATGCTAGGAGGCAGATGGTAGGTGATGATGTCTCTCTGTTGAAGCCTGTAACCTGCCCTTGTCGAGTACTGGAAAAAGGAAAGAGGACGATCGCCTACCACCGGAGTAGGCCATGCCCATTCACCTGGGTCCCAGTCAAGCTCTACAAGAGGTCGACCCTGAAAAATCCAAAGTCTCCGTCTAGTATCCTTTGCAATGGTCAACCTGGAAGGATCTGTGGCCCATTCCTTACCAATATCTCTCCACTGCTGAGGAATAGCTCTCATGATCGGTAATCTGGTGGCAACAATATATGTCCAAGTGGCCCGTGTCTATCTCTGATCACCTCCTCTGACATCTCCACACCACCCCTGAACCAATCTCCAACTGTCACAACCAGCATGCCATCGGGTCAAGGGAGTCCTAAGTTCTGTACTAGGGGAAGATCCCTGATACCGAACAAGGGGGTTATGGTAAAGTGGCTGTCGGGCAATTTCCTCTCTGGAGGAGGGAACTCAAGCATTCAGAAGCCTGTGATTGGGCAACAAAGAAAATAAGAAGGGTTGCTCAATGGGTCACCTAAATGTGAAGGGGGTAAAGAAAAGCATATTGCCAAGGATGAAATTAGGTTCACTTAGGCTACTAAAAGCTCCATGGGTATTTAGAAGGGCCAAGCATGCACATTTCAAAAGCATGATCTTGCTAGCATGAAAACCCAACAATGCACATGCATCCTTAGAGTGTGCTTTCATTACGAATGGAACATGGAATGGGAACAAATACCATGATTGTTAGAAGATGTTGCAACTAAATTGTGCATGAATTTGAATTTCTTACTCTATGTGACACATATAAGTTATGCAAGAAAATGCACACGTGTATGTTTTGGTTGCTATAGTATGTGCTCCTAATGACATTGCAAGGATTTATGATGAAAGAGGTCAAGTAGTCCTTATACATGGATAACATCAAAAGAGACCAATAAATCAGCCATTTTGACTGATGAGAATTCATGCCATCGAGGAGGTATATTTAATTTGAAAAGGCTTTTTCATCAAGTATTACAAAAATCTCATTTCATCTCATTATCCACTTAGCGTGGATGAAGTGAAATTGGTTGGGACTCTACGTAATTAATGGCATGACTTATGTATAAACAAGATTCATGGGTGCAATGACATCCCACACACTTTCTATTCATCTCAATCAGGTAGAGCCCAATGCAAACTTGGTCGGGGAAATGTATCAGTCGAATGAGGGTCCAAAGCTGAGCCCCTCCTGAAAGAGACAGTGGTATCGCCCTCAGATCTCATAGTAGGCCAGACAAACACATAGAAAATGCTCCTCTATCTCGACCTCCCCCATTGTGCATAATTTATAGACCCGCTGCTCTCGAGGTATGCCGACCGCTCTTTACCGCATAACACTGACAGAGCACCAGGTCTCCTTGGTGAAGCAGGCCGCCACGGACTTCTCCCAGACATCCGTTTATGGGAGAGTCATTGGCTACTCCCCTTCACGAGCAGACATCAGGGACTGGTTGCTGTCCACCCTCTACCTTGAGGACAGCCACATTGAGGAGGTTGCACTCATGGGACATGGTATCTTCTAGCTCAAGCTCTCCTCAGCACAGGCTGCGAGCGATATGGTCAGGCATTCCCCTACTTCTGTGGGTGGGAAGATCATCCTTATGGTCCCATGGTATAGGGGTTTTAGTGTAGCGGACTTCGATGCCCGCTTTCGCATTCCTCGACTTCCAGTTACCCTCATCTTTCTAGGTCTCGCAACCGAGCTTCGCCCGATCATCAAGGGCCTGGGGACGCACTTTGGCTGGCCTATGCAGGACACCTACGTTGATGTGGCAGCAGCCCAAGGGGTGCCACGTGTCAAAGTGGCAGTCCTAGATCCGCAGAGCATTCCATCGGAGTTCGAGATCGAGACGGACACAGGTGTGGTGATGCAGCGCATTCTGGTCACTGGTCGCCCCAATCAGTGCCTGAGATGCCATGGCTTCGGGCACCATGCCCTCGCTTCACGGGTACAGAACCTCAGAAGGCCCCCATCCAGGCAACTCAGGATCCCCCCCACCAATCAGCGACACCCCCTCCTGAAGGGGAAGGCTGGACGGAGGTCAAAAGAAAATGGAAGGGAAACAAAGCAGGACCAAACAAGCCTTCCTGACCACAGCAAGAGCCCCCCCCTCTTGGTCATTATTCGGCCACCTCTGGAGTGGGTCTACACGTGGGTCTACACGGAAGGGCTCCGCCCATGGAGGACCTCAGAGGTAGCGGGGGCTTCTACAGTATTTCCCTGGCAGAGGCGTCGAGCTGGTTAGAGAGAGCCTACCACCATGGGACGAAGGGCCTCTCCCCCCTGTTGAAGGTTTTAGAGGATGGGTCCGATGATCCGGCCTCTCCTTCGAAACCCTCACAGAAGCGCCTTCGTCTGCACACTGGACATCCTCCGACCACCTCGACATCGACCGCAAGCAGACAGCTGTTTGTGGCCCACCTTCCCTCCTCATGAGTATACGCATTATCTCTTGGAACGTCAATGGGTTCCACTCATCAGGAACCCGCGGTCCCAGGAAGATGGTGCTCAGACAGGAGCTCCAACTAGCCTTGCTGGGAAGGGTAGATGTGCTCCTATCACAGGAACACAAGCTTTCGGCTTCTTAGACCAGTATTTGTGGGAAGGTCCTCATAGGACGCTCCCACACCTATTGGGAACCTTCGATTGGCGAGGAAGGGAGGAGCGGGGGTGTCTGTACCTCCATCGACGCTTCTCTCGTTCAGCATGTGTGTGGTTTTGGCACTCTGATCCCAGGACGTGCGCTTTGGGTGGGCTTGAATATTGAGGGATCCCGTATCGGCATCCTCAATATCTATGCCCCGATCGATCTCAGATGGAGAGCCGCTTTTTGGAGATCCTTGACAGACTTGTTGCCAGAGATGGACTCTTGGATTGTAGGAGGGGACTTCAACAACCTTGAGACACTAGAGGATCAGCAGGGACCGAGCCCAGAGTTCCTCGGTATAGCTCAGGCAGAGCAGGCAAATTGGGACTCCTTCCTATTCGTAGTGGGAGGTCGGGACAGCTGGAGGGAGCCTTCCTTTCACAAATGGACAGGGAGTCTAGACTTCTCTTGGGGTTATAGGAGGGAGGGAGGCAAACTTCTGGAGCAGCTGGACCGGTTCTATGTCAGCGATCGGGCGCTTGGCACAGGTGGAGAGTCAGGAGTGGTTCCAAGGACGACACTCTCAGACCATGCCCCACCAGTCATCCTAGTTCTGGACTCAGCCTCTCACTCCTCACCCCCACGCTCATGCCGGATCCCAGACTCCATCTACTCCAGAGCAGCGGTTCGCAGCAGGATAGTGGACCTGTGGGAGCAGGATTGGGACCCCACCGGGGATATGGCAGCACAGGTAGCTCAAGCGCTTGCTGAGTCTAGCCTCATCTGTCAGCAGGAGGCGATTCAGGTCAGGTAGCAGCGTTGGGCGAAGGAGAGGGGTCTCAGATGAGATCTCGCCTCGATTCAGCGGATGCAGCAGTCTTCTCCAGGCTCTGAGGAGCTCAGACAGCAGGAGGTTCGGGCCCGAGCCACGCTAGAGGAGATCACCCAACGACGCTCAGAGTTCTCGTTTCATGCTTCCAAGTCCTTCTGGGCTAGGAAAGGCGACAGGATGTGCAGAGAGTTCTTCAGGACTCATGGTCAGAGGTCAACAGGGGAACAGCTCCGATCTCTTAGAGCGCAGGATGGTAGTGTCAGGACAAATCCAAACGAGGTCCGAGACTTGGCGATAGATTTCTACGGTTCATTGTTCCAGCAGGAGCCCCCAGACCCTCGTGGCCACCTATGCAGGGAGGAGGTGTGGAGGTCTACACCGCGGCTAGTGCAGCCTAGCATGAGTGACTCCCTTCTCGCTCCTTTCACCGTGGTGGAGTTGCAAGATGCGGTGAGCGCTATTGATGGGCAGAAATGCCCAGGTGAGGATGGCCTCTCCAGAGCTTTCTTCACCACCTTTTGGGAGCAGATCCACCGGCCCTTGCTCGCAGCCTTCCAGCATATCTTCTCCACCAGCGGACAGATGCCAGAGAGCCTTGCGACAGGCTTGATATGCCTCATCCCCAAATGGGGGGACCGTCAGGAGATCAGATAGTGGCGCCCTATCACCCTCCTCCCGACCGCCTACAAAATCCTCGCCAAGATGATCAGTAGCCGCATCCGCCCCCTGCTACACGACTTGATCCATGACACCCAGACTAGTTTTGTCCAAGATCGCAGCATTTTGGACATCATCTTCACTTTCTCAGAGGTGACGGAGTGGGCCCAGCACAGTGGCCAGCACCTTGCCATACTCCTTCTTGACTTTGAGAAGGCGTACGACAGGGTAGACTGGTCCTTCTTGGAAGGTACACTCTCTCGGTTCGGTTTCCCGGACGAGTGGATCAGAGGTATTGCTAGCCTCTACAGGTTGGCCTCCAGCCGGGTTATCATCAGCGGCAGGATGGGGGAGAGATTCACCCTCGAGCGCTCGGTGCGTCAGGGCTGTCCGCTAGCGCCCTACCTCTTCCTAATTTTTGCGGAGGCCGTGACCCACTTCCTACGAGCCCGTACCACTGGTCTTCGCGGGATGCGTCTCCCTATTCGAGACGATGCAGAACTTCTGGACTCCGAGTATGCAGACGACACAGCCCTATATGTGCAGGATGATATCGAGTCACTGGAGCGAGTGAGACTATCCCTAGAGGTTTTTTGCCTAGCCGCTGGGGCGAAAATCAACTGGCATAAGTCAGTTGGTTTTCTTACGGATACGAGAGCCAGCTCATAGTGGGGTATTTTCCTGGGGTTTCGCTGGATCCCTAGAGGACAGACGACACGTTACCTGGGATTCCTGGTAGGCCTGGACATCACGCCGGCTCAGCAGTTCTTGCCGGTCCTAGCCTCCATACGACGGAAGCTAGCTTTCTGGAGCACGGCTCGGCTATCCTTGGCAGGCAGGGCCCTTGTGGTCAACCAGGTCCTTCTTGCCACTGCTTGGTATGTGGCCTCTTGCTAGTGTTTCTCGAGATCATGTATAGCCCAGTTGAGGAGACTAGTGCGGAACTTCCTTTGGTCTGGTTCAAATGGTTCCGGCACCACCAGAGCCCCGGTCGCCTGGCAGACGGTCATTCTCCCCCAGATAGAGGGCGGCCTTGGCATCATAGATCCAGAACTACAGAGTCAGGCACTACTTGGCAAGTTAGTCATCCACGGTCTAACCCCAGGAGGGCAGACGTGGAAGCTCTTGCTTCAACATGGTCTCAGCGTGTGTACACCCCAAAGAGGGGGTGATTGGCAGCCATCTATCCGGTGGATCTTCACTTCTGCCCCATTGACTGAGCCCCATTCCCCCTTCCTCCGTAGCCTCGTCTCGGTCTGGAGGAAGTTGCGACACAGCCTCTCCCAGGTTCCCCCTAGCTGCCGAGAGGAGATAGACAGACAGCCCCTAACCTGGAGCAGCCAGGTGACAGATGAAATAGGTCGCCAGCTTGGAGAGAGATCCCATATCCCTTGGGTGCTCTGGGCGCGTGGGCCCACGCGTTCGCTCTGGGTTTGGAGGGACATCTACAGCCAGCTGAGCGCAAGCGAGCTGGCAGCAGCAGTAGGTACGGCACGTGGGATCCAAGCTCAACGAGTGGAGATCGATGCTGCCATTCCTGCAGGTTGGAGGATTCCCATGGTCACCAAACAGCTCTTCCCGGGAGATGAGAGGTCGCTAGGACAGTTCACTCCACGGGGCATCCCTTTGGTGGTTACAGGCCTTTTCTCGAACTCCTCGATCCACTTCTTCTCCGTCGCTGATGATAGCTACCTACAGAGCAGAGAGGCCGTGATCGACCCCCAGCTTCCCTGGCAGCGCCTTCGCATCGTAGGGCTACAAAGGAAAACATGGCATATAGACCCCTTGATTATGCAGGACCAGGACTGGAGACACTGGATATGGGAGGGCCGTTCCTTGACAGAGGTGGAGTGGGACCCAGGGGAGTGGCGTTGGCCACCATTGGAGACCTCAGAGAAACCTACCCCCTTCTTCTCTTACAGTGCATGTACTGGTAGGTGTGCTCTTGGGGCTCTCCAGCGCCGGCTACCCACACAGGCACATAGTTGGTATGCCCAAGGGATATCTCTGGTCTTTCTTCGCACTTTCTGGAAGACTCTTTGGGCAAGCTGGCGGCCGAGGAAGATCTCTTACTTTCTTTGGATGGTGGCACACAAGGGGCTACCAGTTGGCAGCTGGCTGAGGCCGATGGGGCAAGAGGGGCACTGCCAGAGATGTGTTTTCAGGAGGAGTCGTCCCTGAAGCACTGCCTTTGGAGCTGCTCGCATGCGCAGACAATTTGGAAGGGACTCATGGGATCTTAGCTTGGGCTGCACCCGAGCTAGGACCGATCACTTGGGGAGCCGTTTGCTGGTGCAGCACTGAGATGGGACATCACTTGGCTTATGAGTTCTCTAGGCAGGATCCCGTTGGCTTCATCACGCAGGCCACCTGGGCATACATGGACAGCTTCCCGTGGCATCTGACAGAGACAGATGCAGGGGCGATGACTCGGCACCTAGTTTGGGAGATCATAGGGAGCATTACAGGCTCGCATATCTGGACTACTTCTACTACCCAGACCCTAGCAGACATTTGGAGCACGATCATTCACATGCTGAAGGGTCAGTGGGATCAGATTCAGGGGGAGTCCCGGGCAGGGAAGGAAAAGAGACGACGCTTCCTTCGCGACTAGGACCACCGAGAGTTGTTCTTCCAGCACTCTGCTCAGAGTCTTCAGTGGCATTACGCCCCCCACCGTGGCTGTTTGTCCACTCTCCGATGATTATGCCCTGAGAGACTTGTAATTAGCATTTTGGCTCCTCGGGCTGTATCCATTTTGTGATTGCAGCCCGCTGGCCTTTAGGCCCTCTTGTACTCTCGCTTTCAAGTAATATAACTAGCACTACTTTTTGCGCAAAAAAAAAATGGTAATCTCTACATTATCTGTGGATGTTCCGAATTCATTCAAAGGAAAGTATTTCAATGATAAAGACTTCGGCACAGCAGTACAAGTTCTTTCAAAAGATCAACCTTCGACTTCCGAACAGAAGATTTTCTCATCCTATTCTTATACGGACGACCTTCTGTATTATCAAGATCGCGTCTGTGTACCACATGACAAGGATGTTCGACGTCTTTTGTTAAAAGAGCATCATGTAGTTCCTTATGCTACCCATCCAGGCATCAACAAGACTTATAGGTTACTCAGTGCAACATACTACTGGCCTCAGATGAAAAGCGACGTCATCAAAATGGTTACATCTTGCTTATCTTGTCAACAAATGAAAGCAAGCCGATGACTTCCAACAGGACTTCTTCAGCCTCTTCCAGTTCCAACTGAAAGGTGGGAAAGTATTTCCATGGATTTCATTACAACACTACCACAATCCTCCAGAGGTAACACTCAGATTATGGTAATTGTTGATCGATTGTCCAAAATGGCACACTTTGTTGCTTGCAAAAGCAGTGCACAGGCTCCGGACATAGCCAAACTCTTCATACAACACATCTTCCGACACCATGGATTGCCCAAGAATATCATATCCGACAGAGATCCTAAGTTTACCAGTTACTTTTGGATTTCACTATTCGAATCTTTGGGTACAACTCTACTGTTCAGTTCAGCCTACCACCCAGAATCAGATGGCCAAACTGAAAGAGTCAACCAAGTTCTGGAAGAAATGCTTTGATATTATATTCAGTCACGCCTAGCAGCTTGGGAAGAGTATCTACCACTCCTTGAGTTTGCTTATAATAACGCTTTCCATAGTGCCATCAGCATGACTCCATTTCAAGCAGCTTATGGACACACTCCAATTGTACCAACGAATTTTGTACTTCAACATTGAGTGGCCCTAGCTGATCAAATGGTTCAAGAAATGCAAGACATTCTACTCCAAGTCAGGGATCATATGCGAAAAGCACAAGAGCGGTATCAACGATCTGCCAACAAACATAGACGTCACCTGGAATTTGACACTGGTGACATGGTGCTATTATTTGTAGCCCACATCGCTATAAGACGGTTAAGTCTGTGTTTCCTAAGTTGCGACCAAGAAACTATGGACCTTTCCGGATCGTCAAGAAAAATTCACCTTTAAGTTACAAATTGGAATTACCACCATCATGGGGTAAAATCCATCCGACATTTCATATTTCTTGGCTAAAGACGTACATTCCAAATGATGAACCAGTTCCTCCTGCAGGTGATTATCTCCCAGAAATCGAAGACGATTATGTTCTCCTTATTCCTAAGCGTATTCTGGACCATCGACAGCGAGAGACTTGACATCGACTTATCACGGAATTCCTTGTTCTTTGGCGAGATCTGGACGACTCCGACGCTACTTGGCAATCTGATGAAGACTTACAGCAGTACCCTAACATTTTACAACAGTATTTTTAGAATTTACAGTGATATTTTCTACATCAGTTCATTATCTCCACCAGGGTCTTCTTTTGAGTGGGAGGGGATGTCACGATCTGTGACGTATTCCTTTCTCTAGTTCTAGACTTATGGATGGTTTGATGAATGGACACTTGTGGAAGGGTATGCCCTTTCGATGGGACACTTCCTATGAGGCACAACCCTTCACAAGAGACATTCTATTGAAGAGACATTCCTATTGTAATGCACCCTCTCATCAAGGGTCACACCCTTCACAAGGGGTACACACCACTTCATGCACATACACTTTGGATTACTTTTCATGTGTGACTCTTCACTCTCTATATAAGAGAGGCCCAATTGTATGGATGACACACATGAGAGTTGCACATCAAACATTTCCTATTTCAACGGGAGCAAAGAAGAGAGGGCATGAAAAGCATCATCAGCCCAACAATCTCTGGCCCGAAACTGAAAAACCAATGCATCCTAGAAAGCTCTCTCTACAAAGTGAAGGCCACCTTCCCTTCTCCCACTTTTATCTGTTGGTAACTCCACCATGTTGAAGTCACCACCAAGGACCCAAGAATCAGCAATGGGGGACCAAGAGAGCAAAAATAATCCATTTCCCTACATGTTAAGGGCAAAAATATTAAGAAATCCAATCTTGGCCCCATCAACCAAACAGATCATCCACTGTGCTCTAGAAGAAACAATGATGCCATGGCCAACCACAAGGGGCAAATCGTGCCTGAAACTGAGATGCGAACTCCCTCTCTACTAGTGATAAGGGCAGCAGACCAACAAGTTCGACCAGAAAGAAATTTACTTGACTTCCTGCAATCCTTGTCATCAATTGCAGTCCTAGAGAAAGAGAATATCAATGGGTCCCCCTAGCATATCTAAATGTAGCTGATTGTGTATCAGTTGTCTACTGTGACGACAAGGAACACCCCCAAGATCCTGAATGTTCCAACTAGCAATCCTCAGGGGTGAGAGGACCTACGACTAATTCCCTAACAGAGTAGTACAAGCACCTGCCCCATGTGTACATGATCTTCTAGCATATGTAGGGACGCTAGAGAAAGAAAGACAACCTATTGAGGCTGTCATCCACTACTGTGTAACAAGGGAGCAATGGAGAAGGAACAAAATATCAAGCCTCCACAATTAGCCAAAGTCGAGAAATTAAAACACTAAACAAGCTCATTGGGAGTGATCAGCCACGCCTGAGAAGGAGTGGCAGCCAATTCTGAAAGAGGAAAAGTCTACGCCATAGTAGAATTATTAGTGGGGCTATTTCCTAGAGCAAAGACCAGGGGGTGGCCTCCACCTAAAGGAAGCACCTGCTATATTGAGGAAAGAGACAAGTATTGTGGCTTGAATGATAGAGGCTGACCACAATCCAGGGGGTCCTGGTGTACAGGATCTGTAGCTATAAATGTAACCAGCCTAGAAACCCTAAAACAAATCTTTGAACAGCTTTGAAAGCCTGAAATTAATTGGTAATCAGCCTTCAAACCCTAAAAACGAATCACTTCTGGTAAAAAGACAGCTTGGAGCCTCAATTTGCAACAATTGAATGCCAATCATAGCAGCAAAAGACAATTTGCAGCAAGTGCAGTGTCTCCTCCTTCCCTTCTCTCCCAACTCACCCTCTTTGTTGTGAATTATATATATCTAGATGAATCTAGGAACATTCCGAAACTCATCCTTTAAAAACACAACATAGTGCAGTTTCAATCTCATGATAGTCACTCACAAGGTTGAAAACCATAAACTCCATCATGCATAGCAGGGACTAGCTACTATGACATCCCCACTGACGTCATCAGTGCCCAACAGTGGGTGTAGACCATAGTATAAAATATGCTCTCACACATACAAACCCACACACCCACACATACTTGAGCATCCATTTATACAAGTCTTCGTACTGAGTTTCTGTCGGTACTCAGGTGAAGGGTAGACTCAGCCATGACGAAGGCTAGCACTAAAGGAGAAGGCTAATCAAAAGGTAGTCCAAAATCTCTTCAATCAAGCTACAACTGCTTGTGAAGTCTAAACGTTTTCATTTTAGTCTCTCCCCAACGAGCATCTAAATCTATCTAGCTGATAGGGCAACGCACCATTTAAGATAGAAAGAATTATCACAAAACCAGCAGGCCGCAACTTGGACGAAAACTTCACAAAGTGAAATTTGCATGTCCGCTAATGCAGGCAGAAGCATATACCTAGATGAATCCAAGAACATTCCCAAACTCATCCTTTAAAAACACAACATAGTGCAGTTTCAATCTCATGATAGTCACTCACAAGGTTGAAAACCATAAACTCCATCATGCATAGCAAGGAATTATTCCAAAAGCATGTGCAAGCGTTCGGTAAGGTTCCTTCAAAGCAGTTTCTTGTTAGAGACAAAAACAGCTCGACATTAACCTCCTTGTCCCTTTTGGTAGTCTTACTGTTGCCGTATTTGCATAAAAAATTGTAAGCGATAAAATAGCATTTCAATCATAAAGACCAACTGCAGTAATATGGGTGCATAAGTGTCATTGCAAATGCTCTTGCTCAGAATCAAAGCTTATTAGTGTTTCAAATAATACTTCTACACTATGCAAAATTGTGAGCGATAAAATAGCATTCCAATCATAAGGACCAACTGCCATAATGTCATTGCAAATGCTCTTGCTCAGAAATCAAAGCTTATTAGTGTTTCAAGTAATACTTCTACACACGCTCACTCAGAGTTGAAATCAAAACCTCCTTACACAAACATACCATGCTGTTGGAATCCTCGTAAAAGGTCACGTACAACCACACACCAGCCCAGCTTGACAAGATTATCAAACTACTTTGATTGTAAAATCCCAACAAGGCTCTCAGAAACAGCTGTTCCAACAGATGACCTTTGAAGAAGCCATTGCATGATGTTCACAAACTGCTTACGATTGCTCCGTTCTCTAGACTTGACAACCTGGAATGCATTCTCCAGTTGGGGTTAAGATGACACAAATAGCAAGGAAAATGATAATTCACTCTGATGTTTGCACAAATGTAATAATGATAATCTTTTAGATTGACATGTGAGTAAAAAGGACAGTCCGTACATCAGCATTAAAAGCCAGGATCAATCACATTTAGAAGAGATGTAATATCAAGAGTGTTGGAAAGGTCACCTCCCATCTGTAAGCCCCATATGTGCCCAAAAGAAGAGAGGAGGGTACCCGGTTGATGTGCAGGAGCATAAGGCGAAGCAGAGGACAGCAGCCAGGACCCAAGAGAAGAGGCTATGAACTCACGGACAATGTCAGCAGTAGCACGGAACAGTACGGAGCTGAGGCACACACGTGTGGGCAGATCAGGGAGCCAAGAGGCCTGCTGGGTCGGTTGGTTGGCCAGCCCTTTGGGCCTACAAAAGGGAGGGCCTTGTGCCCACATAATTCATCTTCTGGAGCAGCCAA
Source organism: Dipteris shenzhenensis (assembly GCF_047967505.1). Classification (NCBI taxonomy): domain Eukaryota; kingdom Viridiplantae; phylum Streptophyta; class Polypodiopsida; order Gleicheniales; family Dipteridaceae; genus Dipteris; species Dipteris shenzhenensis. The sequence goes on along the minus strand of NW_028239847.1, from coordinate 315,899 downwards.
TCCACTAGCAAAAGGAGCATCAGCAGGGCTACCTTTGGGCCTACAGTCAGGAGGAGAAAGAAGTACCTTGTGCCGCAGATAGCACACAGGAGGCTGCCCACCTAGGCTGGTTTCCAGACAGCAAGGTGGAGAGGATCATTCTGGACGGAAAGTCTACAGATGCTTGAGGTGGAGTACGCGGGCTCGAGTCTAGAGATAGCCAGCAGATAGGAGAAGTACCTTGTGGTAAGATCAGAGGACCACACCATTGGTGGGACTCTGGATCTCTCTCTTTTGTATTGTGTCCATAGCTTTGGACGGAAATATATTATTTTGGTGTCTTCTATATCCAGCTGGTTCATTGTCCATTGATAAGTCTACACATCTATCCTATGCACATAAGTTTAAGAAGTTTGTGATTCCACACCCCACACCACTGTTGGAAAGGTCACCTCCCCATCTGTAAGCCCCCAAATGAGGAGAGTGTGGGGGAGGGAGACCTAAGGCAGGATGTGCCCAAGAGAGAAGAAAAAGAGGGGGCTGCCACATGGGCAACCTCTCACAGGATTGCAACCTGCAGATGGCATCAGCATGGCAAGGGTAGTGGGCAGGTGAAGGGCCTGCAACAGACCCTGATGATGGCGCGGTACAGGCGGGTCAAAAGCAGGAAGTACGGATCTGTACGGGCTGCTGCAGGGCAGTGTACGGAAGAGGTACGGCCAGGACAAGGCACCGGCAAAGGGCTGCAGCAAGGCGCAGTATAGTGGGGGTCTATGGGCAGGTCTATGGCTTGCAAGCAGGGCTGGCAGGTGGTAGGACAGCAGCAGCAAAGGAGCTGGACCCTGCATGGAACAAAGGGCCAGCAAAAGGGCCCTTATATAGGGCTGGTTGGGCTGATCCAACCAGGTCGGTTGGGCCAGCCAACCTGGTCTGTCCAGTCGGCCCAGTCAGGGCAGACTGGTCGGTATTTTTGCCAGGCCTTACGGCCTATAAAAGGAGAGGCTCAGGCCTCATTTCATTATCCAGCAGAGCAGCTTTGGAGGAGCAGACAGGAGCAGCAGATAGGGCTTCCTTGGGCCTTTTTCCAGGAGGTGAAGGAGACCTAAAGAGTGCTGCAGACTTAGCTCCAGGGAGAGGCTGAACCTAGACTGTCTTCTAGGGCAGAAGGTTGCTGAGATCATCATCTTCTGGAGCAGCCATTCACAAGCAGGTTGGAGCAGTGGAACAGTTATCTTGGGGCCTACATTCAGGAGGACCAAGGGGACCTGTGTGCTGCAGACAAAGCTTGGCAGGGGCTGCCCACCTAGGCTGATTCACAGGCAGTAAGGTGGAGAAGAACACACTGGATGGAAAGTCTACAGACGCTCAGGGTCGAGCACGCGGGCTCGAGTCTAGAGATAGCCAGCAGATAGGAGAAGGACCTTGTGGTTAGATCAGAGGACCACACCATTGGTGGGACTCTGGATCTATCTCTTTTGTATTGTGTCCATAGTTTTGGACGGAAATATATATTTTGGTGGTTTCTCTATCTGGCTGATTCATTGTCTATTGATGAGTCTGCACACCTATTTTATGCACATTAAGTAAAGAAGTTTGTGATTCCACACCCCACACGCACACTGTGTGAGCTCCTAGGCATTACTATAAGTCTTCCGCTGCGTGTACTCTCTGTTGGGTATTTTCTAACATGGTATCAGAGCCCAAGTAGGAGGCTCACAGGTGTGGGAGCTTGAAGGCAAGGACCTTGCTGAAGGACGACCCTGATTCAGACGCTCTAGGGAATCGACTTCCACGACTGGAGGATTGTGCCCTTGCGAGAAGGAGGGTGCCTCAGGTTCAATCAGGTGTGTTTAAAGTTTGTGGTCCCAGTTATCTGGAGATGTACTTTTGTTGCAGACCTTGCCAAAGGAAGGAGGGGTTGAAACAGACCCTCAGAGCATGGTGCCTGGAAGACTCCAGGTTGTTCACTCATTATGAGGGGGACAACTGGAAGATCGTGGAGGCTGGGTTCCTCGAGTTCGAAGGCGGGAACGTGACTGAAGGGGGTGGTGCTAAGAGGTGCTACCAAAGATGGACCTGTGTACCAGGATGGTGTGCGGAAGCGGAACCGGACTTGGTGGAGCAGGAGCCACTGGATGAAAAGCCAGGAAAAAATTTCGACACTGAAAGGTTCCAGAGGACTACGACCAGGGAGTTACTGGAGCATCTTCATCGACGTGTTGGCATTGGGCCGAGATGTGTCGGTGAGAGGGGGTGTTGGAAAGGTCACCTCCCCATCTGTAAGCCCCCAAATGAGGAGAGCGTGGGGGAGGGAGACCTAGGGCAGGATGTGCCCAAGAGAGAAGAAAAAGAGGGGGCTGCCACATGGGCAGCACCTCACAGGATTGCAACCTGCAGATGGCGTCAGCATGGCGAGGGTAGTGGGCAGGTGAAGGGCCTGCAACAGACCCTGATGATGGCGCGGTACAGGCGGGTCAGGAAAGCAAGAAGTACGGATCTGTACGGGCTGCTGCAGGGCAGTGTACAGAAGAGGTACGGCCAGGACAAGGCACCGGCAAAGGGCTGCAGCAAGGCGCAGTATAGTGGGGGTCTATGGGCAGGTCTATGGCTTGCAAGCAGGGCTGGCAGGTGGTAGGACAGCAGCAGCAAAGGAGCTGGACCCTGCATGGAACAAAGGGCCAGCAAAAGGGCCCTTATATAGGGCTGGTTGGGCTGAGCCAACCAGGTCGGTTGGGCCAGCCAACCTGGTCTGTCTAGTTGGCCCAGTCAGGGCAGACTGGTCGGTATTTTTGCCAGGCCTTAGGGCCTATAAAAGGAGAGGCTCAGGCATCATTTCATTATCCAGCGAGTACTGCAGACTTAGCTCCAGGGAGAGGCTGAACCTAGACTGTCTTCTAGGGCAGAGGGTTGCTGGAGCAGCCATTCACAAGCAGGTTGGAGCAGTGGAACAGTTATCTTGGGGCCTACATTCAGGAGGACCAAGGGGACCTGTGTGCTGCAGACAAAGCTTGGCAGGGGCTGCCCACCTAGGCTGATTCACAGGCAGTAAGGTGGAGAAGAACACACTGGACGGAAAGTCTACAGACACTCAGGGTGGAGCACGCGGGCTCAAGTCTAGAGATAGCCAGCAGATAGGAGAAGGACCTTGTGGTTAGATCAGAGGACCACACCATTGGTGGGACTCTGGATCTATCTCTTTTGTATTGTGTCCATAGTTTTGGACGGAAATATATATTTTGGTGGTTTCTCTATCTGGCTGGTCTATTGATGAGTCTGCACACCTATTTTATGCACATTAAGTAAAGAAGTTTGTGATTCCACACCCCACACACACACTGTGTGAGCTCCTAGGCATTACTATAAGTCTTCCGCTGCGTGTACCCTCTATTGGGTATTTTCTAACAACCAGACTGTGTGAGCTCCTGGGCTATTCTATCAGTTTTCTGCTGTGCGTACCCTCTGTTGGTCAATTTCTAACAAAGAGAGCATACTACAAAAAGTTTTAACATTCAGTGTCTATAAACACAAGTCCCTATAAATATTTGGGGGCAAAATCAAATGGGTTTAGCCTATGTGACTAGAAATGTTCCAAATTTTCTAAATTAGCTACAGAAACCCAACAAAGTAGGTCTACTCACAAGATCTATTCCATAACTCTGCAAAAGTATAGCATGGGTCACTATGCTGCGGCATCCTATGTCACCATGTTAGACCCAATGTGTAACTTCAGAGACATTTTCAGTACGTCCCATATACAAAGTTTACTTGTCACAAAAGCTGACTTTGGCATTTGTCTTCGAACTTTCTTTTTCCCAGGAACTGAGATACTATTGTCAGATGGAAGCCACATAAGTCCTATCATACTCTTATCGAATAAAAAGAGAGCTTAATATCATAACTTTTAAGACAATTCTTGGATGACACATTTGCCACTGGAATGTAGACCAAATTTCACATTTCATAACTGGTCTTGAAATATTCCACTGAGAATGAACAGAATGAAATATTCCGCTGTTTTGAGGCATGGTATAAAATAAATAGTTGAGCATAGTGACCCGTTGGATCCATGGACTTACAATATTAAAATTGTAGCATGTTCATGATCTAATCGGTGGGTGCAATTGGTATTTTTCACATTAGTAATGTTTTCAGATAAACTGACTTGCTTAGGAGTGTGCCAATGACTAAAATGGCTCCCATTGAGCAACAGTCAACGTGTAAGTTTCTTGAAGGCTGTGGCAATCAACCCCCATCAGGTCAGCGAAACCAACAAGTTTAAAGCAATCCTAAGGTTGACTATGGATCCCTACAAATTACAATACACTTTTAAAAAACAAAATGCTCAAGAAAGTCAACCCATGTAGATAGGAATTTTACATAATCTTGGCTAACAAGAACCTGGAACTGCATTTAGTGTAGTGAGCAGCAGAACACAACTTAAAAGACAAGGAGTCAAATGAAGCTCACTCATACCAGTGCCCTAGATTAAATCTATATCCATGTATAGAACATTTTTATTGAGAAAAACCAGAATTACCACCCAAACAAAATATACTCATTCACATCCACTTTCGACAGGCTTCTGGTGAGATCTGTAACATGCACCTTATGTTTTGTTGCTTTCTAGGTCAACATGTGCAAACACGGGTGGAATCTCCCAATATTTCTCTCTTTGTAGAATTTAGCATCATTCGCCATCAAAGATCCTTTTGGCTTATGACCTCTCTATGAAATTGTATGCCATTTGAATGTCTCACATTCAAATGGTGAATAGAGCCGAAGAGAGTTATAGCTTAGGCAGAAGCATAAGCTGAAACCATGAGATTAGATCTTTAACCAAAGACCCAGGGCTCGAACATGTGTATGAAAGTGCTCAAAAACTTGCACAAGATGGAGGCTTAAAGCTGAATGTGGAGCAGCAAAATAGGATACGAGTAAAGTAAGGAGCTTGTCCTGTTATTTACGTGCTAGGCAGAGAAAAGATTGGGAAAAGCATCAAAAGGTCAACTGCTTAAGTCTTAAAAGAGAAACATAAAACTTGCATCCCCAAGTAACTCACAGAAAAGTGTGAAAAGGTCGATTTCTACAATCTGAAAGAGAGACATTACAAAATGCACGTCCTCAAGTCAATTTGCTCAAGGTAAGTTTCTGAGAAGGAATCCTTCACAATTGCCATAATTATATTCCTTCAAAGTATCCTACTACATTTCTTATTGGAACTGATTGTGATCGTAGGCAATATGTTAGATCATGATTGTGTTGACCGCCTTATGTTTTAATGTAGTTAAATTGTTTTGATCATAGACCCCGGGACCTTCATAAGACTTTCTTGCTTCCAAAAAAATATTTTCAGTGCTTGGAAGGAGCCGTAGGCCCTCCGGTTATCTTCTGTCCTTGCATGGTATAGATACTAGCTTCCATTAATTTAATTATTTTATGTCATGTTAGTCTCATAAGACCTTGCTGGTTTCAATAAAAGGTCTCCTTTGTTGGTCCATTGGCGCTTAATTCGTTTCCTTTGTTCGTTTCGTCCACACTCTTTCTTCTTGAGGATCCCAATAAACACGCTTCAAAAGTTTGCCAAACTTTATACAAATCGAACAATTTGTATAATGAACAACTTTGTCCAGACTGCAAAATGTGATGGGCCAATGAATTTGAAAATTTGCAGATATGGGGTAATTTGGCGTACATGCTCCAATAAGGGTACCACCAATTTCTCCAAGGTCATCCCTCTTTCTGTTGCAATTTCTGCATGCTGAAGAAAGGCCGTGAGGGCTCGACCGATTGGACCTGGGAGCAAGGTATAAGGCAATGCGCGGTGAGGTCTTCTCATCCAAATTCATCGGGGGGGGGGAAAAAAACTGACAAATCCGATGACACAAAAAACTGACAGAGAAAGTGCACCTGTTTCGTGATAAGCATCATCGTGGGAGGTAAGCCGTTGTAGCTCCTGATGTTTAGCAGAAAGCAAAGTGTTGAGGACGCGACCAAGGGGAGGAAGCTTAGATTGATTGAGGGATTCTCGTATGAAATCGGGGGGCAAGCTCCCGCCTTGTGCTTGATGAAGCAAGGAAGCAGTCTCCCAATCGTAGTCCATGACAAGAGTCTAAATGTGTAAAAGCATACTGTAGCTAGCTAGCTGTATAGACTCACACACTATATAGCTAGTACACACACTCTCCTTTTCTTTTCTTTTTGGTTTAAATCCACTTGTTTTTGGCATGCCGCATAGCGTTTGTCTTGGATTCTCTTATTATGGGAAGTGTGTACAAGGGTGTTACTTTGTTTACACACTCTCTGTGCCCAAGATGCAATAAATGGACCGTGGGCGGGTAATCTCACCCGTCCATGAGCCTTGGGCATGCGCACGCACTTGTAAACACTCATTACATGAATGCTATGATAGAAGGATACCCTTAGAGGGGATTTAAGGGTTGTTATAATCTAAGGGTGAGGTTGTCACATCTCCATTAGCACCCCTATATATGGATGAGGGAGTAATTCTCTGATCTATCTTGGTTCCGAAGTTTAGAAGGTCCGAATGAGGAAACATTCTCTATCTACTGCTGCAAATCCGTATTTTGTCTACTTTTGACTGTGTTTCCTATATGATGTACTGAGTTTGCAACAGTAATGAAATGGATATCAAGCACTATTACTTATTTTGATCTTTACTTGTTCCGAATTTAGAATTGAAATGCCCATTGTCGAAAGTTCTTACTATGTTTTCAATGGTACTCTGTTTATTCTAATAGGTAGTTTTTTCCCGAATATGTCTCTACCTATTACACTGGCGATCCTGCAAATCAATTGGGCACGTGGATTGTGAGAGATGTGTGAAGAACATGCATGGTTGCTTTGTGCAAGCACTGTGGTGACAATGTGCATGCTGTGAAGCATAGCAAGACGCCATTGAAATCAAAGAGGGAGAGAGTCCAATGTTTAGAGCAGCAAATCCAAGTCTCGCGAGGCAATGTTCAAGCACTCAAGTCCATGCAATAAACATCGGATGTCAAGAGTGCACGCAATAGAATTCAGTTCACCATTGCAAGTTTTAAACAGCGGATTCATAATTTTCAACAGATTATACGTGAATTTGTCGAAGGCGGAAATCGGGATTGAGTTGCATCCAATTCGTGGCAGAAGACCACAAATTACGGGAGCAGTGAATTCTTATAGCATGTTCATGGAAGCATTGGTAGTGGATGTCTGACACAAAAGAATCTGAGACATCTTCTCGACATATTGACCATCCATACTTCACCAAAGCTCGGGATAGAGGTCAAGTAAGTACCTCTGAAGAGGTTCCGAGGGAGCAGGCACAAGATCGTGAAGAGGTCATAGAAGCATCCGAACGCCAACAAGGTGGGACCGAAATCACTAGTAGTTTGAAGGATGAAGATTACACAGCATCAGGTGAATAACCTTTGGGTGGTAGTCCTGAGCACCACGATGCAGATATTCCCGGAGTCCTTCAAAATTCATGGTCTCCTTCGAAAGCTTTCATTTGTGCAACTTATGGTTATCATGTAGCATTTTGACTATATGTAGGAGCCCGAAGGCGGTTTTATGATTCACTCCCACCCTGACCCCGTCCCCGTCCAAGAATAATACCACTGGTTGTTCCAAACTTCCCTGTAGGTCAACATCCAAAACCCCTGAGTTTGCTCTGCTAAATTCAGTGGCAAATCAAAACAAGACCCTGATAGTCACATTGGCCATTTGAGACTCGATGGGTAGCAAGTGGTTTTGAAGGACGCCGTGAAGAAGGAACAGTTGGCAGCCACTTTCGTGGGTAAGGCAATGAGTTGGTTCATTTAGCATGGCATGGGACATTTTGTAGATTATGAGACTTTAAAGAAGGCTTTTCATGCATGGTTTTGGCAAGAGAAAACACTAGAAGCAATTCTCAAAAACCTCCGGTAGTTGAAACATAAAGATCTGTTGGTAGAAGACTACACCCAGAAGTTCCACAATTTGAACTAGAGACTAGCCGCTCCTCAAAGATCAATTCAAGAGCAATTGGGAGATTACTTTTATAAGGGATTGAATACCGAATTGAGAAGTGATGTTGCTGGGAGGGACTCCCTGGTAGGACCTAATGATTTTGACAATATGGTAGAAGCTGCACAGCGAGCTGAACGAAGAGTTAGTATGACCAATAGAAAATCCAAAAAGAATAGAAGGAAGGAAATAAGGAATTCTGATTCAGACATAGATTCATATGGAGACTTTGGCACAGATAGTGAAAATGAAGATACGGATTTTGAGTTCAATGATGATGATTCGGATGATTTCGATAATGAAGACAAGAAGACCAAACGTAAACAAAAGAAGCAATCAAAGAAAGGGAAATATAAGGAGATCCCGAAGTCCAAGAAAAAAGTAAAATCCTCTTCAAGAGATGAGAAGCTGGAGAAAAAGATCAAACAGCATTTGAAAAGCATGATATTGTCAGAAGTCGTTTTCTCAGAGAAGCCTAAATGTGAGTTCTGTGGTAAAAGAAATCATGAGAGCACCAATTGTTGTTATAATTGTTTACAAAAGATGTTGATGTGCTCAAGGAGTAGCATGACGAACCAAAGCTTGAAGATCTCAAGTGAAAGACTCCTTCTAGAGGGTGTTATCCGGTTGGTGAAATATGCAACAGACCCAAAATTAGAGATGTAGTGAACCATGGGAAATTGTTTCACAGTTTGCTGAAGGCTCAAATAAATATCACATTAGACCAGCTTCTTAATCAGGTACCAGAATTCAAAGCACAATTGTTGCTAAAGAATTTAACAAATGGTGGTGTGAGCCTAATGGATAAGGCAAAAGAGGAGGATGAGGAGGTTTGAGAAGTTGACCCCAAAGTTAATGCTGCACAAATTGAAGATGTAGATTATACTGTTCCACTAATCTAGGTGGAATATAAATCACAGATCATATCGGAGTTCCTTTTAGATGGTGGGTTTGGTGTGAACATTCTGTCAGAGGATCTTTACAAAAACATGTGTCTCAATGAGTTAGAGCCAACTCCTTTTCAGGTCAAAATGTCCGATCAACAAAGGGTCCAACCTCTTGGGATACCAAGAAATCAACAGATCGGAGTTTGTGGTCTTACTTTCATGGTCAGTTTTTTTGTTCTTCGAATGGAAGGAAATGATAGATCCTATTCCAGGCAGGCCGTGGTTTTGGGTAGCCAAGATTAAGTAGGATTGGGGAGCTAATAGGGTAACTGTTTGTACGGAAAAGAAGAAATTTAAAATGGCCATGGCTCCAACAAGGAGTGTTCCAAAAAGTGTTCAATCCTTGGCAACTGAAGGCATTAAAATGGTGGTCAAAGTTGAAGATGATGAGGAAGAGTATTTTCTAAAAAGAAATACCTCTTTAATTCCAATTTTGGAAGTGGATGTGCAGGCCATAGTGGACCAATACAAGAAAAATGAAGGGAGCAGTTCTTCATCAAAGAAGGTTCCTGTAGTTTCAAATTTAGAAGGAGACAGCCCGAAAGCGAAACAGAGGAAATACAACATTGAGAAAATGGGTACCCTTGTCACTCATCAATTCCATAGGACATCCAAACCATGAGATGATTTGATCATACAAGAGAAAGGCCACAACTTGAGCGGTACATGTTTTCACAGCCTTGGCCTCCACCGACTTGGTACTGTAGTTTGTAGCAATCAGGGCGTACTTGTTTCCTCTTTGAGTGGCAAGAGAGATGGGTACAACAAAATCCAATCCCCATCTATTATAGAAGGGTGATATAGAGCTGGATGGTTGAAGGGGAAGGTACTCCTGTCGGGTAGGCTTTGGTTTACCTGAGTCACAACGGCGCACATGAGCATAGTAGTCTTAGAATAGCTTTGGCCACCACAACCCACGACATTTTGCTTTAAAGAATCAATGTTTGTATTATATTTATTGGGCTTTACGTAAATGATCAGAAAGGAATTAAAGTCACGGTCCTTGGTGAGGGGGACATGGCACTAGACTAGGTGGATCTAAGGCTAAGGGGCCTAAATGCATGAAATGTGCCAAGGGGCAAATGGTTTCAATGATATCCCAAGAGAGGGGTAAATGATGCATTAAGGAGGGACCCTAGAATGAAGACATGTGGCATACTAGATCCATCTAGGGAATTTTGGGGCTTGATGGAATTTGGTAAGCAGGGGTCTTGAAGTAATGAAAATATATAGAGAGCTTACTACCACCGAGGTTGGCTAGGAGGATAATCCAGGTGCCTATGCCCATGATTGAAGAAAAAGTTAGGTTTAAACAGATTTTGCATATCATCTGTGGTTTCAAAGTAAGCTGAAATACCTGAAAGGTATATGATTGCACTGGAGCAAGAGAAGGTAAGCAAGAGAGTAGAAAACTATGCGTACAAAACTCTCTAGAAGCAAATCACAATTGGTGAAGCAAGAGGCTAGGAGCTAGTTCAAGTGTCAGAGATGAAATAAATGAAACATCAAGACAAGGTAGCATGAGAGTGGGAGTCATATGGAGGCTAGAGCTCAAATAGCAATTGTAGATCATGGCCAAAAATACTGAGCCGGAAGTCGCCATAGCCATCAAGAGAGCCAGCGGTCCAATGACTATCCTCAACAGCTAAGGACCTACACAGGGACAAGCCACCCAGGCAATAACAAGACCACCAGCATTGGCCCTGACTGACAAGGAATAGACAAGGTAATCCCAGGGGCAGAACCTGTAAATAGGCCTCCCTATAGGTTGAGTTTTACCGAAGAAGCGGAGGTACGAAGTCAATTGTAAGAATACCTCAAGTTGGGGCAGATTCAACCAAGTTTCTCACCTTTTGCTTCGCCAATGATATTAAAGAAGAAGAAAGATAATACTTTTTGCCTCTGTATAGATTACAAAGCATTGAATAATATCACTATTAAGCACAAGTATCCGATGGCTTGGATCGATGATTTGCTAGATGCATTACATGGGGCCGTAATTTTCAGTAAGATAGACCTTAAATGTGGCTACCATCAGATCCGTATTAGAGACGAGGATGTGCATAAAACCACTTTCAGAAGCAGGTTTGGACATTATGAGTTTTTGGTAATGCCCTTTGGACTTATCAATGCTCTAGCTACATTCATCATGCTTATGAACGATTTACTACACCCGTATATCGGAAAGTTTGTAGTACACTTTATTGACGATATTCTTATATTTATCGAAAGTGTTGTTAAGCATTATGAACATTTAAGAATAGTGTTCAATACTTTGAGAAAAGCCAGTCTTTATGTAAATAAGAAGAAAACTATACTGTGTATGGTAAGACTTGAATATTTAGGATTCATAATTACTCCTGGGGAGGTGGAAATGGATCCAAAGAAAGTGGCTGCGATACTGACTTGGCCAATCCCTCAAAGTTTGACCGCTTTGCGATCATTCTTGGGATTTGTCCAATTTTATCGAAGGCATATCAAAGGATATTCTGAAATAGTATTGCCATTGACTGATCTGACCTCAAATAAAGTACCTTTTATATGGGGACAGAATCAATAGGAAAGTTTTAACACCATAAAACAAGTTGTGGTCTCAGGACTGGTTTAAAAAATAGTTGATCCCCAGATGATTGTTTTCCCCCGTTGGTAGAATGCAATTTCTTGCTCCATTTGTACACCTGCATTCCATAGCTTGTAGCTCTCAAAATTTTGAGCACGTGAAACTTGAACGGGGAGCGAGCGTGTCACGGATGAGTCTAGGAGTCTTCGCTCCATTGCCTAAGGTTTTACCGTGACTAGCAGCTTCCCGACACTCTTACCGTGACTGCTCTTTTGCTCAGCCGACTTCTCCATGAGCCTCCCTTCCTTGTAAATGACTCCCTTCTAAATGTGTGTGTGTGGAGGGTCAAGTAAGAGCCGAATACTTGGCTCTCCATCACTCTATCCCTTGGACCTATTCTGGGTGAACATCAGAGTTCTCGAAGCTTTGCCAGTGCTAGGAATCCCCAAGAAAAACTTTGCTGTGCCAGTGCTAGGAAGCCCTGAGCACGTGATATCAGTGCTTGCATGGAAGGCCTGGCGAAACATGGTTGCTTATGATCAATGCGAATAACAATACAGAGTATCCAACTTGTGACAAGTGACTAGTGACTAGGAGGAGCTCAATAAGTGGCTCGGACAAGCGACCACTCCATGAAACCATGACCACGAGCAGGCCGTGCCTCTGAAGCTCGTGGGCAATGAGGAAAACCTCATGAATGCTGAGACCAACACTTAGGAGATAACCGTCTTGAATGGGACTAAAAATCATAAGCTCTTGTCTGCTACAGTCCACTACATATTATCATCAGCATGATAATATGTTGGACAATATTCTTGACCTGGGAGCTCCCGAATGTAGCTACGGAGCCTACTATGTACTGCATTGTGATTGTGGCTGCTGAGTATGATCATAAGCTTACACAGTCAGAGATTTGTGACTGTATTGTGAGCCGACCTTCCCTGTATTTGTGGCTCTATAATGGCCAACCTTCACTCAAGCCCTTAATGCTTGCCTTTGTTGAATAGCTCGCTGTGGTGTATATGCAATGTACATGGGGTACATAGTTTCTTGATACGGCTATGCGAGAAGGCATGAGGAGCTGGCAGCTTACTGCTTGCAACTTTGCATGATGTTAGCCTAACTACGCTTTGGCATAGTTCTTGCTCTTGGCTTCTTACTGCTTGCAGCTTTGCATGATGTTAGTAACTGCGCTTTGGTCACGTTGGTATACTTGCTTGGGTATCTCTATGACTTTGAAACTCAACACTGTACGTGATTAAGTAGATTCAGTTGCCTCCCTCTCACTGGCAGCATGAAGACATGGTTGCTGCAGTAAATTACGAGTTTAGAGACGAGAGTTGCATTGTCTCCTTAGCTTTCTGTCAGGTTCATTCTAAATTGGAAATTGAAAAGCCTTATCACGTTGCGCACCCGGTGTTAGTTGCTTCATGGTTTTGGACCAGCATGGCTGTTACCTCATTCCGGTGTTACTTGCTCCATGGTTTTAGACCAGCACGGCTGTTACCTTTTCTCTACATTTCATTTTAAACAAGTTGCGATAGCTTGTTCATTTCCTTACTTCCGTGTGTTACACTGCATCTGGATTGTCGCTACAAAAGGGAAGACTACGATCTGCCCTTTCCTTGATCTTCCCCATTGTGATATTAAATGCCGTTGCACTTTGGTGAAGGTTTTGGGCATACTAGAGACTAGCACTTTACCTTACTGGTGGATCTACTCAAACTGAGGACTAAGGGCAATTTGTGTGAAAGGAGTTCAAGTACTATAACTTTTATCAGTTTACCTTACTCGATCTGCTCAAACTAAGGACGATGGGCAGTTTGAGCATGGATTGTCATCTAGTTTGAGCATGCAAGTAGATGGTGTAATCATATGCTCATGATTTGGATATCCTCTACCCACAATTGGTGCATGTAATTCACGTACACAAGCTTGGACAGACGCTTAGAATTGCATTGTTGAAGGATATGCTTATGTTTGATATGCTTTAAGTGTGCTCTATTTCTACATTGTCATGCCTAGTAGTATGCTAGAACTACTATATACTTGTAGTAGTGTAGCTTTATACTTTATGTGGCATGGCTCTTATCATGATTACTAGACTGTTATGGCATGGAGTTACACTTAAGAGGATTTTGAGCTCTTGATTCTTCTGGTTATGTTTCTTATAATCTTTTACTTTACTATAGATGAAAGAGAAAGGATGCTAGTAGAACAAGCACTAATTCTCTTTAGTCGGTTTTATTGTTTACACTTCACTTTTGCGAACTGGCTAATTGTAGTAATTTACTGGCTGTAACAATAGCAACTTTTAGCTATTTTGTAGAGAGTATAACTTCTGCTATGAATGTTTGATTAATACGCTCCTAAAATAAAAATTATAGCTTGTCCAAAGATCTAAAACTTCTCCGTTCAAAGTAGAATACGATTCCTTATGTATTGGAAGAAATGCAGCTTGCAATATGGTTGTCCACAAATTTTCGTCACTAGCAGTAATTTACTGGCTGTAGCAAAACAACTTGTAGCTGTTTTGTAGAAAGTATAACTTTTGCTACAAAGGTCGGATGGATATGCTTCCAAAAGAAAAATTATAGCTTGTCCATAGATTTGCAACTTCTCAGTTCAAGTCAGAATGCGATTCCTTATATATGGAAAGATATGCAGCATGCAATATGGCTGTCCATAAATTTTCGTCACTACTTGAGAAGGGAGTCCTTTGTAAAATTGATTACAATTTGCTTATAACACCCTCTATTTTGGGATAGTCAAAAGCATGTTATCTAATTCAGTATATATTTTAGAAATGCTTCATCTTAATCCCCCGTATCGATGTAGATTTCATGTGAATTACTTGTATAAGCACTTGATAAAATTTATAAATGCCAACTGTCTTGAAAATGCCAAGATTTTATTAATGCTAATCTAGATTGAGTGACAAGGATAACAACTATGTGCCGGCCTTGAAGCCTGGCTTCCACATCAAAAATATATTGTTCTAACTTTCATTTTTGTTGTGATGATGCTAGGTGAGTTGGCACACCTCTCTGTCGGATTTGCAAGTAGAGTCTTGGGCATGATATTGCGGAAGAAGACGTTGGCAACCCTGAAGAATACACTTGAGAGAGAGATATAGTGCTCTTGATCCTGTTATGCATGCTTACATAATTATATGTGTTTGCAATTTAAGAACTTGAAGTGAAATACCTTGTAACTTGCTTAATTTAGAAACTGCCTTATGGCTTTCACCATTGGAGTAATTGACAAAATGTTATTCTCTTGGATTCCCAATGTGAAATGTAGCTAGAGTAATTAAATGGATTTCTCTTTTCTTGAGGATTATCTCTAGACTCTACTGCACCCGTTAGCCCTACCCTAATTTGATCATAGTCTTGATAAAGCAATGCCTGCCAGGGGCCTTTCAAAGTGTTGACTAAGAGCATGGATTAGTGGAGATTTAGATTCATTGAAATGATAGGTAACACACACACACACACACACACACACACACACATAAATATATGCTCTTTACAGCATCGTAATGTTTTGACTAGCCTTCAAAGAATGGACCATTAAAATAGTTTGGGTGTTAAATATCTAATCAATCCTTCAAATGCTCCAAAACAAATAATTATGGCTCATGATAGCGTCTTAATGTTGGACCAACATTCAAGAATGGACACCTTTAGTGCACACACACACACACACACCCCTTCTTGACAATTAAATTCAAGAATGGATGTACTTTATAGGCCAACCTTTTGCATAGCATTTAATGAGTCGAAAAGCTTGTTGCTTAGTTATGGTCAAGAAAGGATATTCTTTATAATCGGTTCCAATAAAATGCTTTTTGTACATGGCATTTAATGAGTCATAAAGCTCCTAGCAGAAAAAAAAGGGGGGCAAAAGCATTAAAGTAGCCCCATAAAATTAATGTCATAAGTCAATTAGTGCGTAAAATTAATGTCATAAGTCAATTAGCACATGACCTTTATTTGTGCTAAAGTCACTCAACCACAAAGGGTAGCTAATTGATCAATATCATGTATTAACCCTTGCTTATGGATTAAAAAATAAGAATGTGTGCATCATGGTTGTTGGATATGAGAAATTAGCAAGTGACCCTTAACTTTTCGAGGAAAGGAATGGGTAATGAATAGGCAAAGTGACCCTTCATTTATGCGGAGGACACCTCTATAAATTCCACCTAGTCTTCCATAGTGAGCATTGTAAATCACTACATGGAGGAAAAGACTATTGACTATAAGTTTAGCTCATGGGTGTTGTGACAAGGTAAGAGCATACGTGTATCTAGTACCTACATTCTTTGTTCAATAGTAAATCCAAGTAACACTTACTACGAACAAGATGCACACGCTTTCATTAACTCATTGAGTTATGGAAAC